>NC_046968.1:25794797-25932297 GCF_009769545.1 Cyclopterus lumpus
TGAGGAAGAATTATCGCTCTTGGCCAGTTTATTTACTTTGCAGAAATGATTTCAATACAATTTGGGAGGCTTTTACAGAAGCTAAAGCCTAAATAGGAAACCCAGCTTTCCCATTTATATTACAGCCACTTTCCCTTTTCCGGCTCCTTCCAGGTATGTTTTCCTGTCTCTACCCGCCCTTCTTTCCTCTCTTCTGTCCCCCTGTTTTCCTGTTCGTCTCTCTCGCTCTCTCTATCTATCTATCTCTCTCTCTCTCCCCCCCGTCCCCCTCTTCCATTGATTCGGCTCTTCTTTGTCTCAGAGAGCTGGCCTCCAAGTTGTCAGCTGCGTCAGGATTAAAAGCTATTAGTTCTGCATCATTGCCACTACAAGTGTGCTCCTGAGATTGATAGACTGCCTCTCTCTTCCTCCGGTGGGGGGGGGGAATGGGAGGAAAACAAGCCTGGGGGGTGGTTTTTACCTCACATATCTGACAGCGGTCACCTACGGGCACTCTGGACCCGGGACTCTCCCTTCAGTGTGTGTGAATTGGTTTTTACTTAGTTGTGTTTATAGCTCTGTAAATCCACATCAGCAGATAATGTGTGTTTTTTTTTTAAAACTACGTTTCCATGCATGCATTTTGTGAAATGAACCCCAATATGGAAAAAAACTGTCTAGATTCTTCTTCTTTGGTTTGCCAAACTACTATCTACATAACAATGGATTCCCTGGGAGCACATATTTGTTGTTGTCTAATTTCCTTTTCCCTTAGTGGGCATTATTCAGATGAACACACACACCTTTCGGGTTCATTTGGAGCAAAAAAACAACAACAAAAACACACATTAGTGTTTATTGTTGTGTACCCATTCCTCCTCTGTGCTGAGTGTTTTCACTTTGCTGTCACCAAAATAGCCACCTTTGCTAATTTTATGTAACACGCTGTAATTCTTTTTTTTTTTTAATTTTTTTTTTATTGTCAGCAAAATTGCCTCGGAGGAGGCGGCGGCCACATCATTTATTTTTCTTTTTGTCATCCCAGATGAGGTTGAGCGGGGGGGGTTACATGGGAGCTGTTGTTGACTCGGCCTCAAGGAGAAGCCCTCTTGGTTTTGAGAGGAAGGAGGGTTGGAGACACGAGCCGTATCAATACACACTCGCTGTAACGGGGGAAGCCCATACGGTTCCCAGACCACACACACACACACACACACACACACACAATGACATGGTACGCATGGCAAGCAAACTCCTCTTAAGTTCTTGTCCTCCTCAAAGGTAAGTACTGTAAAGATAGCTGTAAATATTCAACCAGTAAAATGTGTTCCCGGTGTGGTTTTACTGCCTTGCTCCTCAACTCATTCATTATTTTACTCATTAAAAACCCCGAGACTTTGTTCGGCCTCCCGCATGTCGAGAGCTGCGGCGCAGTCAAACAAATCCGGGGGGTTTATGGCTCCGTCACATTCTAACACGCCCCTCATATTTCATTGCAGGCACTTGTCGGCTACTTTGACATTTTCTTCGACAACGGCTGCGGCAACAAGGTAAGCGGCGTCAACGGCCGAGCCGTTTAACGTAAACTCAATTATGTTCACGCTTTGGCATGTTCCTCCTCCCCGAGGCGTCTCGCTGGCAATCGACGGGCGTCCTAGCCGACTGCTGATATAAGCACTTACCCAGCAGAGCCGGCCAGTTGGAACGGCCGATCGCCGAGCTCGGTGAGCGGCGTAGACGAAGCCTCGTGATTGCACTTCCTATCGTACCTGAGACTCAAACTGCACGCTGTGGACGGTCCACTAAAAGTCCATCTCCGCCAGCGGCTAAGGCTGGAGCAATGTAACAATGGTGTGATCTGCTTCATAAACACAGTGCCATTAGGTTTCAGTTATAATGCAGACTCGGCTATAAATGGTTTTAGTTTGGGAGTGGATTGACCCCCCCACGGAAAGAATGAAAGCTTTATTTTAATCCAAACGAGACTCTTACAGAACCTCGAGTAAGTTTTCGAGAATGTGACACTTGTGTTTTGAGACTTTCCAGCTTTATTGATTTCAACTTTATTGTTTTTTTTTCCCGTAACTAGAGCTCAAGGACTCGCATTAAACAACGTGCATGGTTTTCCCCATATAGGCTCAAATTAATAATTGTTTTCACAAAATAAAATGTTCAAAGTTGTATAGTTGTTGCAGTAAGGAGCACCAGTTTGTGATGTTTATGCTCTTTTCTTTCTTCACGGGTTATCAGGTGATGTTCTCCACGGGTCCTCGGGTCACAAAGACGCACTGGAAACAGACCGTCTTCCTCCTGGAGAAGCCTGTCTCTGTCCAAGCAGGTGATGACACACACACACACACACACACACACACACACGGCTAGAAAACCCTCAACATGCAACGTGTACAGTGAGGTTTTGTACCTCAGCATATTCTTTCGGCCACGAGGAGCTCACGCGCGTGGTTGAGTTCCGTCTAGTGTTTTCCACGAGGTTCAGCGGTCTATTTTCTCTCGTGGGTTTTTATTTTTGCCTCTGCGGCGGTGCGTCGTAGCGAGCTGCGGCAGGTAATCTGTCCTTGGTGGAGATGTAGTCGGGCTGGTTGACACCCTGTTATCTGTCACCCGCGGAGACAGCGAGGGATCAAAAAACGAAGCGCGCTCGGCCATCAAGAGACGGCGTGTAAACCTTCATCTGATAGCCCGGTTGTAGGGCCCCCTGAGTCATGACGCGCTGCGAGAGCGCCGCTTTGTAACTGACCGGTGAAACATTAGTGGAATCGGCGTGTCGGCAGATTTAAAGTACTTTTTGCTGTGACACGCAGCCGAGTGTGATGTTCTTTGACGTTAACTGTCTGCAGGTTCAAACTCCAGCAAACACGACAGAGCATCTGTTGGTCTGGTGTGAAAATGTCGTCAACCTGGCCATGAACGTGGAAACTTTAGTAAACTTTTTATTTTTTTAGTGTCGTGAACAAATAGTTGGTACAACCCAAAAAATCCAATAAACAAAAGAAAACCAAACCGTGTTACGATAGTGACATATTTAGTGAAGTATCTAATAAAGTACAGGATGTAAATGTCAATAGCAATAATAATAATAATAAAAAACACCTTTGTTTAATTATATACACTGAAAGGTTTTACTTGTACTGCAAGGACTTCTAGCTCATGGAGGCTAACACATTAGATCGATACGACTATTTAACGGACATCACAGAGTCTTCTCAACTTGTCTTACTGTTACATTTCGCTTTAAGCATTTACTGTTGAACTGCTGTTTGGAGAAAGTTACTCAGTCCGTCTTTTAAGAGGAAGTCCAACAAACAAAGGCCGTTATCATAATGGGAATCGCAGATGCGTCCGCAGATGTGGGGATGGATGAGCCCGGGGAGCGGCTGTCCACTTGCTGACCAGATATTAGATGGAGAGTACTGTAATAAATGACCTGCGGTAGAGGCGCTCGATGTCCGGCAGGCCCCCGAGCCGCGCTCGGCGATAAGAAAACAGACGAAACCTTCTTGACGGCGCTCCGGCGCTTATCGCGGGCTCCTTCGCTCCACCGGGTCGGATAAACGCAGCCGAGCGTGAGAGCTGACCACGACAGACCACACGGAAAGTAGAGGCGCGGATTTTGAATGGCGTTCATTCATCCCTCCGGTGCTTGTTCAGAGACCTCCTATTCTATCTATTCTGTCCCCGACGAAGGGCTTTGCAGCTGTTCTGGGTCAATACCGTACTGGGACACTTGGTGCTTGTTCCGGTTCCCTGAGATATTCTGGTTAGGTGGACTGGAAACACTAAACGGCCGCTAGGTCTTTGGTGGACTGTCTCGGCGTGCCCCACCGCTGACCCGATGATTCCTGCCATCGTCTTCGCTCCCCTGCATAACGCTGTCTTACAAACTCGTGCACCACGTACACACAATTTAAAACAGATTTTTTTTTTTTTTTCCCTCTGGCTCTTTGAACCGTGTACCTCGTCTTACAGTCGGCGGAGCATCTGGGCCCTCGGGGTTACTCGGGGGGGGGGGGGGGCGTAGTGACAAATCGCAGCATTAGCCCGAGGGCCACGCGCACGGCGGCGTGCACGTGCCTAAGCTCCACGACCAAGTCGAGGCTTAAACCGACGTCGAGTCTGTAAAGAGTCCGCTCGGTTCTTTTTTTTTGCTTCGTATACGTGAGCCGCGCGCCAAGAGCGAGGTGGACAAGTTTTATAGGAAGAACAAAAGGAAGGAGGAAGAGTGCAAGTTTGAGGGAGCGAGCGGCGTGTTACTGATTTGAGGTCGCTCCACCCCGGCACCCTGACGGTCCCCGGCCTCCTCCAGGGGCCGTAAACCAGAAATTGAGTTTTTTTACAGCATTCCGGCTGCCTGCTAGAATCTTATGGTGTACTTTTATAACACACACACACACACACACACACAAACTCTTCCTCCACACACTCAAATTCACAGTACTTTAATGCTTCTATACTAAACTCCCCTCTGGCTGTAAGAGAAAACTTCCTAAAGTCACCTTGAAGATCACAAAACTCTTTCTCTCACACACACACACACACACACACACACACAGTGGCCTCTCCTCCTGGGTGTTGACTGAGAAGCACATTCAGCGTCGATCGGCTGCATCGAGGGGGCCGGGGCATAAACATCCAGCGGTTGGGTTTTAATGCCGACTGTGTCCGCGGTGATTCATCACGCCGAGAGGCCGATTCCCATTTTGATATGCGTTTTGTACGGAGCGCAGCAGTAATTAACTCCGAGGCGGCGCTTCTTGTGGGAGGCGCCCCGGCCAGGAGAGAGGGAGAGAGAAGGCAACGCACGCAGCCAGCAGGCCGGAACAAAACATCCCCGCGAATCCTCGCGGCTGGCAGCGTAATAAATTAAACAGCGGATCATTTGTCACGCTCCGGTGTGTTTGTGTAGCTCGAGTATTGAAGAGGAGGATCCTCTTGTTTTTTTTGTTTTTTTTCACAGCTTTACCCCCTCTTTTAATTTCCCGGAGAAAGGAGGTCACTTTTTTTTTTGTGTGTGTGTGTGTAGTATTATTTGCACGAAAAGTCCCATGATCCTCGAAGGGGGGGGTGGCCTGTTTACCACGGGGCGTTTGTTCCTATCAGGACTCTCATTGGACAATAAGGGGAGTTTTTTTTGGTTGTTGTTCTTGTTTCCACCCACTTTCACGAGTCGCGTGGGAGCTGGAGCTGTTCTAGATCTCCTCTTCTCCCCGCCCTCACCTGTCCAGGCTCACTCCCCCCTCGTTCACCCTCAAGTGCCCCGCTCGTTTTCGAAAAGCACGGTGGGGGAGGGGGGGGTGGGGGTTCCTGGAGCCGGTCCAGCGGCTGAGCCAACCTTCAGGTCCTTCAGCTGTAAATCAGCACACCGGCTTTGCGTCCGCACACTGGTGCCGGGGACACGCCGGCCCAAATCGGCTCTGCACCAAACAGGAAAGGCCTGAGACGTGTACATGTTGTTTTTTTAAAGACTAGAGGAAGAGGAGGAGGAGGCAGAAGTAAGGGCATCCCAGTGTCTCGTCCAAATGCTTTTGGTATTCCGATATCAGAGAGGGTCCCAGAGAGCATCTTGAATGAACTGTGTCTGATGTTAACACGTATGACATGTCTCCCCTCGCACTTTAGAGAAGCTGCAATGATTCTGTTGAACGCCCCATCGGGGTGTAAATCAGTAACCTATGAATAAAGAGCGTCAGTATTGAAGTACATCAGCTCAGGCCACACCGGCCCTCGCTGCACGGAGCGTGACGTAAATGGTTAAAATGAAGACGGCAACAGTTTTAAAATGAACCGCTAATGCGAGCCGTGTAATTTCATGGGAGGGGAGAGTCTGCGTCGGGCCTGTTTTCTGCCGGCCCGGCTGTGCCTAATGACACTGGCATGTTGATGTACGACATCGCGGCGCAAAAAAAAAGCCCGGCTCCGTTCCCCCGGCTCATTTCCACACATGGTTAACTCTCTCTCTCTCTCTCTCTCTCTCTCTCTCTCTGAGTGGCCAGTTTACTGAAGCCTCCTCCGCGGGGAGTTTGGTCTGACTGATTACGGCAGAGCTGCCGCAGTCTGAACAGACGACGCTCTGCTGTGAGTTTTTCTGTGAAGTTACTTTGTGGGTGAACGTCTTTGGTCCCAAACCTTTTTTTCTTTTGCTTCCTTTCTTCAAAGGTCAAGCAATTATTCTTTTAACCTTCATCAGCCTTTTTTTTTTCTCCAACTACCTCCTATGAGCACCAGGCTCCCTCGCTTTTCCCAGACTGTAGCTAGTGCGAAGTCGAGGCTCCTCGGGTCTATTTATATGAAATATTGTTTCGTTTTTTTTGGGGCATCCTTGACATCACCATTGCATGTGACCTTTTCTACTGCAGCTGGGTCGTGGAGGTCACACAGCGTCTTTTACCAGCAACATTTCTATCATTTTGAGTCCAGTTACCAGACTGTGTTTCTCTAGTTATACAAGAAAGTCAGAAATCCATCAGGGATCAGACACTTTTCAGCGCTTGTGCACATACATTTGGGTATCTGGAGTATCTACACAATGTGAAATATGATAACCTAGTAATTCTTTTTTATGGGATAAGAAAACATGAGATTTACGGACGCTAAAATAAGGCGTTTCAAACAGAGAGTGAATACAGGTGTATTCAGACAGACAAAATATTTTAAGGAAAACCATTTTTTGGCCGGCATCAGTCTGTTTCCGACCTAAAGGAAGAGCGGTCCTCGTCTCGTTATCATCTTTACACTCAACTGTGTGCTTTAGGATCAATTGTGATGTTTTCCTTATTCCCCTTTCTTTGAGGCAGATCCCAGACGGAGATATTTGGGTCCCTCTTAACCTCCAAAAGTCAAGAATGAGGACAAAACCATGGAGCTTTGAAACAAGCTGGTATTCTCATCCTCTCTAATATTATCGTCCATCCCCGGGATATTTCTTTTTACCTATAGAGAGAGTGTTTGTCGCATGGTGTGTTTTTGATTGGCTTTCTAGTCCCTTTTTAAATGCTGTGCAGCGCTTTTGTTATAATATTTTTAAAAAGGAGCTTTATTGATAAAGATTGACTGTCTTTGTGGAGTCTGTGGCACCTCACCAGCAGAAGGACTTTATGTTCAGCACCCGAGATCTGTTGCGTTTCAGCTCTCGCTCATTCGTTACTCTCTGGTTTGGGCTGAAGGCGCCCCGCGGCGTGAACGACGCCCGCAGTGGACTGGCGGCGCCGCGGGAGCGGCAGCCAGCGGCAAAGACTCGGGTGACAGCGGCGTTGGCATGGTAACGAGTGAGACGTGACAGCATCGACGGCGAACGCTTCGGTGGAGAAAGCGCCACAGTCAGCATTTTCTCTCCTCCTCTAACCTCCAGCGAAGGAGAGAGAGAGAGAGAGAGAGAGAGCGTGTGCTTGTTTGCCGTGTGGGTAAACATTCATTTACCTCCAGCAGTCAAACGTGAAGTTAATCAGAGTGATTACGCGTCGCAATCATCGGCGTCCTCTTCCCGGCCCTCCCCCCCGTTTGCCGACTGTAGAACGCGCCACCTCTCTCGCCGCCATCTGGAGATTTCCGCGCGTCTGCACGCACCCTCGCGCCCCATCTCGCTCATTAACATGCATTAAACCACATCGCCTTCACGCTCTTCATCATTTCTTTGAGCGCCGGTGAGTCTCGGCTTGTGCTGCGGAGGCCTGAGCTCAGCAGCGCTGTACTGCCGCAGGGCGTCGGGAAGAGCTCAGTTATTCATGTTCTCTTTTGTTATGAAACCGCTGATCGAGCTCGTTATATAGTATACTATATATATTGCCACCTTAAATACTCATTCACACACCAAATATGTATTCATCCCCAGGTGAAAATAGTCCCCACCAAATGTTTTACTTAGTCCCGTTATATACGTGTGTATATATATATATGGCCGTAGTCTTTTCACTCTGAATATTTGGTTGTCGTTCGCCTGGTGTCTTGAGAAACCTTTGGCGCGAGATTTGAACTCTAAATGACCTTTGACCTTACTGTGGATCTCCTGCTGGAAGTTGAGTGAACAAGTGGACACACAAGCTGGGAAACTGTGCACTGATATTGGTGTTTCTCCTTTCTTCAGGGGAGGAGCTCCGGGGAAAGATCACTGTGCGTAAAAACAAGAAGGACCCTCGCTCGCTGTGGGTCACCTTTGACCTCGAAGACGGGAAGCATTCCTACAGCCTGCAATAACGTCCCCCGTCGCGTGGGTTAAAGAAAACATCCGGGAAGCATAGCCCACTTTTCTTTTCTTTTTTTTAAATGGACCGGTTCTGTATTCTCAAAACAGGGGGAAGTTTAAAAACTTGGTTTTTGATGTTTGAAATGTTAGGATTGTTTCTGTGCCTTGTAATAAAAATGTAAAACATACATTTAAACTATGTTCTCCTTGTGAGTGTGTTTTAATGAATCATTATATAGATGTGTAAGTTACATGTGCTCCTTGTTTCAAGGGCAGTCCAATTATAACGTGAAGCAGGTCCCCAACTTTGTTGAAATGCAGTCAATTTAATATTTAGCGCCCAATATCACAAATCATAAATTTACCTCTGGGGGGGGGGGGGGGGGTTTACAATCTGTCCCGCACACGACCACCTCTTTCCTTGCTAGTATACTGTGTGTATATATACATAATGTGCCCTAGATGTCTGAAAAGTCCTTAACTTTTCATTCCAGTTAAGCCCAGTTTTAAGAAGAAAAAACCCACCTTTACCTCGTGGTTCTGACCACGTTCATCGTGCACCATCACGCTCTGATCAAAATGTCCCAACAAAAGAAGAAAAAAGAAAGCTCTTGGAGGAACTGCCAGCTCTCCAGTTAAAGAGATTGTGTGCCTTAGCCCAGTATTTCCCTTAATGTCCCTCCTTATCCTCCTCCTTATTGTCCTACTTTGAGCTGCGTGAGCTCTCACCAGAGACGTCGTCCATCTTCCATGAGTTTACCGGGACAACGCGGAATGACTTTTAATATTTTTAAAAGGGCTGACTGAAGACTCTTTACATGCTTCATTAAGCAGCTCTGGTTACAATTAAAGGTTTTTTTTTTTCCCTTTATTTCTTCCGCCTCTGTCTGAGATGATGAATCCTGGACTGTGAGAAAGAGTAGAGTGGTCTGTGAGGAGGAGGAGGAGGAGGAGGAGGGGCTGACTGTCTTGTGATTTTACAGTCGCCTCCTCTGATGTATGTCTACAGCGTTGTCCTCTCTGCTGTTGTATGAATAAAGTCTGGTCTGAGAACAAATAGGGCGTATTCTCACAGGAAAACAGCCTTTTTCTGAAACTGATGATTCATTTTTTACAAATTTTTACGTGGCACTTGAAGCTTTTTAAAGTGCTTTTAAGAAGCTGCCTTTGTTCAGAAATCAGATGTTATTTATGTTCATTGTCTAACAGGCAGCCATCTGTTTCCTGAGGCACTTGGTGAAAGGCTATAATTTTGTCTATTTTCATGAATAGTTGATTGTGGTTTATTCACATGGACATTTATTATTGATCATATAAAAAGTCTAAATATTGATTTTATCTTTTTGTTATCTTTTCTAAACAAAACGTTTGTTTATGATCTTCGGGTTGGAACATGAGAGCTTACTGCCTGTAAATATATATATTTTTTTTTTTTTTTTTTTTTAAACACCTAAGGAATGTGCTTCATATTCTTGTTTAAAACAAAAAATCCCCGAACGTAAAATGTGAGGCCCCATCAGCCAGGACTGATGATGATGATGATGATGATGGTGATGATGAGCCGTGGGCCCCTGCGTGACCTCCTCACGCGCAGTCACTGCTTCAGATGCATGCGGCTTCTTATCAGTCAGGCGACAGACAGTGGGAGTGATCAATTAATTACGCGTGCTCGTGTAAATAACGAGCACGAGGGAGACACCCCTCCGCATTCAGCTCCCTGATCAGAGCTTAAAAAGAAGAACAACAAATCAAATATTACAAATGAGAAACCAGTAGAGACCCTTGATTTGGACATTGCGCTGCAGAGAGCCAGACACGTGAGCTTTGTTTGGCTGCACGTGTGCAAAGCTCTGCAAAAAAGAAAAAAGCACGTTCTGTTGCTTCTTGCAATGAAACACTTCCAATCCTCATGATAATCAAAACGAGACGTGCGCAGGCGCGCGTGTTCAGAGGACTCTGGAAGACGAGCAGAGAAATCAATTACAATTATTCTCTCTTGACAACGTCGTTAAACTCCAGGCGGCGGCGCGTGGTGGCCGACCCACGGCCCCGAGTGGGACTCCTCGTGTCCCGGTGTAACCACAGCTGATCCCAGCGGGGGGACTGCCTCAAACACACATCGGCTGTCGTGAAATCCGCACAGGTTCCAGTAGCAGACCACTGCTGCATTGGCCACTTTATTTCAATGAGCCTGCAGAAAAACGCACATGAGGGTTTGGATGAAAGATGAGCCTATATTAATGTTATTTTATTACAAAAATGTAGACATTCCACCAGGCAATGGGTGTTTTTTTGTTGTTGCTTTGCCACTGTAACATTAGCTAGCTAAACAACGTGGTTGCTAAGCAACTAACGAGGCTATAATTGGAGTGTCAGGTCTGAGATTATCGTCCACTATGTTGACTCAGCCAATCAGAGACGGCCGTGGAGATTTCGCTTTAAAAAAATGTTTTTAACATTGCTGCAAAGGGTCAAAATGAAACACTCGATACAAAATGTGTGTGTGAGAGTGTGTGTGTGTTTTATGCAGGCCTATATGTGCTTGTGTGTGTGTGTGTGTGTGTGTGTTTTGTCTATAAGCTCCACGTGCACATTGCTGTGTGACGGTCTTCCGCATGGAGGCCGTAACTTTACCGACCGTATTTAAAGAGATCCTTAATTGATGAGACAAACGAGGTCGCGAGGGGTCTTTTGTGGTATTTGGGTAAATCACACACAGGACTTTCATACCCGTTTTAAAAAGGGGGGGCCTTGGAGGATGGTATATGCGCAATGCAGTGTTTTAGAATCTATGGCACCTTTTTTTCCCCTTCCGCTGTCACCGCTTCCAGTCCAGCGCCACTGGTTCGCCCTGACACGTGATTTAAGAAGAAAAAAAAGAAAAGAAAGAGGCCTTGTCTCTTGCGTAAGACTTTAACAAATGAGTAGCTTCATAAAGACCTCGCCCACCTCTTTCTTTTTTTAAAAACTTGATCAATGCTCCATATCGGTGACGCACAAAGAAAGGGACGTAAAGAGCCGGCAGCGCGTGCCGTTACGTGCGTAAAACCCCACCAAATGTAAAAGTAATATGTAGTTAAGCACATTGTCTTTTAAATGTCTTTTTTACTAAAACTTAAATGATGTATGCATATTTATTGTCTGTCTGTATATAATAATATATAATATATATAATAATATAATAATATTATTTACAAACAATACTTAATAATTCTTTAATGTATTAAAACTCGAATAAACACGTTTCCCACTAATGCACCCTTTGCTTTCATACTTTAGTTTCTGCATTTTGCATGCCTAAAAGGTAAAAATAAACTAAGTTTTTCCTGCATATACAACCAAATAATAGCGTGCACTGCAAAGTCCTCCTTCCCATGCAGGAGTGGCTACTGTAATTGTTACTGTACCAGAGGAACCCGACTCAGCAGCACAGTGCAAACATTATTTAGACCCTGCATGCACCCTGATGCATTAGATCTTCTCCAATAAAAACCCCAACCTGGAAATCTTTATCCCAAACGAGCGGTGCGCGTGCTCGCGTGGGACGCGTCCGTGTGTGTGCGTAAAGCGTCCTCTACACACATCCCCAGAGACAAGTGTATTAATCAGCTTTGGAAGCGAGTCCGTCCAGCGCTCACGCATGCCGTGCGTAACCGCAACGCACACAATCCACGCACAACACGCGCACCCCTCCCCCCCATCCCTCCCTCCCCCGTCGTCTTGGCTCAGGTTGTCCCTTTAAAAATCCGAATCCGAGGCCAATGATTTATCAAACTCCTATTATCAAGAAAATGTCACGCGAAGGGCACCTTGCGCTGCATTGACGCAAACTCCGCTCTTTCCCACGGAGCTATAGAAGAGCTTTGCACTTTGCGACAACCAGTCCGGCTTCCAGTCCTCTCTGCTTCTCCTCACAGCTGTTTTCCAGCCTGCCAAGCAGACACCTGCAACAAACACAACAATGGTAAGTGTCCCGAAACACTTTTCTGTGCTTTCTCCACCTGCAGTTTCATATCTTTAATGGATTTTGTTGTGAGCTGATTTCATGTTAATATGACACTCTTTTGTGTTCCTTTTTTAAAGCAGTTTGGCACGTTGCGGTTCTTGTGCTGTCCGTGGTGCTGAAATGCAGCTGCAGCTCAACATTAAAAACTTTTTTTCTTCTTTTCTTTTCCACACTCGACTCTATAACCAAAAAGCCTTTTTAAAAAAACAACAACATCTGATTTTTTTTTTTTAAAGTCTTACCTGGGAACAAATGTTGAATTTTATAACACTTTTCCTACATTGGGATAATTGTTTTCGCCATTTAAGGATAAGCGATTAAAACCAGGTGTTGTTTTTATCTCACAAAACAACTTAAGCATTAATCAATCAAGATTTCTTTCTTTCTTTTTGTAAACGCCAGATTTTATTTATTTTTTAAATTATTTTTTTGTTAGAACCTGGATGCTTTTCCGGTCTGTTTCCCGGCCCCCGTCACTGCTACAATTTCAGGGAGTCATTTGTAATTCCACCGCCCCGGGTCCGCTTACTGCTGTAACGCCGGTGATCGTGCATGCCTGCCGGGGGAGAGCGGAGCCGCAGAGAGACCCGCAGCAGCTTGTCTATTGCCCATAAAATCTGTGGATGTGTGTGGCTGAATGACATGAGGGGGGAAATGGGGCGTAAAATTAAAGAATCTTGCAGAAAAGCCCCCACCCCACCCTCCTCCCTCCATCCAACACACACACACACACACACACACACGCACAGGGTAGACTGTAAGCTGAAACTATAGAGCAGCCAGAGCCAGAACATGCTGCAGGGGAAAAAGAGAATTGATTCATTTCCTAGTCCCGTAGCAGAGGTGGGCTGCAGCCGCCTCGCGGCTCCATGGTTGCGGCCGTTCCGCTGCCTCTTGTCTCGCTGATCTGTTCCATGTCCCGTGTTCCAGGATTTCTCTGACCAGAGAGAAATGGCCAAACAGCCGGCCGACGCCAGCGCTCCCACCGGCTACGTCCCGGCGCAGCAGCCCGACGGAGCTGCGGGATTTACAGCAAGCAAACCGGACAACAACGCGGCTGCGTGCACGCCGCCGCCCCCCTCCCCCCACCCCCACCACCACCCGGCGCCGCCGCCCCCGTGCAACGAGGGCAAAACTTTTTCGAACACGGAAAATAAACCGGGAGAGCTGGACAGCAGTAAAGCGTACGGGACGTTTAAGAACGCCGCGCCGGCGGCCCCCGGAGCCGCCGCGGCCGTCAACTCGGCGGCCCTCGGGAAGGATTCCGTCGGTTCGGCCCGCGCAGGGTCCGCACAGTGCGGCGACCCGCTGCGGGCGGAGCAGCACAACGCCAACTGGACGGCTATGAGCCAGACCACCATCGTACTGGGGACAGATGGGAACACGTCTGTGCAGCCCGTGGCCGCGGCGGGGGTAAGTCATCTTAAATGAACCGTTTCCCCTTAACGGAGAGCGGCTTGGTCGGAGAGAGCGCAGCGGCCCGAACGTGCCAGGTGCGGATGTTTGCGCGTGTCGCTGACTGGATTAACCCCCCCCCCCCCCCCCCCCCCCCCCCCCCCCAAAAAAAACAGGCATGGTGCCAACCCCATTCCCCATCCGGGGGCTCTTGCACCGCCGTGCAGGGCTAAAGTAGATCAGGGCTGCTGGTGTGTGATGGAGTGAAAGGGAAATCCAGAGTGTGGGGCTGAGTTGCAACGTGTATCTCGCGTGGGGGGGTTGTCCCTGCAGATGTGCTTAAAAAAGTGTTGCAGCTCGACAACTTTCGAGCTGAATCAGCGGAAGCTCGAGGCCTGACAATCGGATCAATCACGAGGCCCCAGAATAGACAGATCGTTCATTATTGTGGTGTTTTAACAACAAAACAATATGTTTTATTGAACACTACATGGTGATTTGATCATCTTCTTCCCTGCTGTAATTCAGGCTGTGTTAACATCCCCTCTATAGGTCCACAGCTGATTTAACGGGGCTGCAGATTGTGCAGTGGGCCATGCGTGCGTGTAAACGCTGAACGCGTGCGTGTCCATAACAGCACAATGTGGGTGGATGCTGAGCGATTTGGAGTCCCGATCCCGAGCCCTCTGCACCATTCTGATCAAAACTTTCAAACCCGCTTATGTCAGCTATTCGGAAACAAAAAACGGGCATATGGATGATCCGATGAGCAGTCGGTGCAGAGGGAACCAGACTTGTGTGTGCGTGTGTGTGCGTGCGTGTGTGTGTGCGTGTGTGAGTGTGTGTGTGTGTGTTAAAAAAGGAGGAGGAAAAAAAAGATATAAACCGATTTCCGGTGATTTGTTCTGCCTGATTTTTGATCACCGCTCCAATGGGAGCACGACTTGTGATAAAAGGGGAATCAATTACACTCTCGCGGTGTTTTCGGTGTGTGCGTGTGTGTGCGTGTGTGTGCGTGTGTGTGTGTGTGTGTGTCCTCGTCCTCCACGCCCAGCAGACACACTTGGTATGGCCCAGAAGCCCAGGTGTTACCCGGCAGATAGACAGCACTGTAATACATGAGACTGCGGAATGTTTCCAATCCCCCCCCCCCCCCCCCCCCCCCCCAATCCAACCCCTCACACGCACACATTCCCATGCATGGTGTTGTTTATGCATCTGAATATTCATGCGGTTTCTTTTATGAATCTGCTCAGATCCCGCGGAGCAGCTGTGGGCTAACTGTGTCATTCCTGTTAGTATTTGCTCACATTATATTAGTGCAGCATTAGCAGTTAAAAAAAAAAAAAATCAATCATTATAACTTAGATTTAGGAGGTGCTTTTAAAGCGGGGTTGTGGCAGTAATGGGCCTATTGAAGAGGGGTTTTATATACAGGCCGGTGTATTGGAAAGCTGGTGCTGATCTCTGAGAACGAAATTATCATTATGGAGAAAGCCAGTCATATTTGGTAAGAAGAAAAGAGTTTGTGTTAATAAAAATGCATGTGTGCTTTAATTTTTAATTTTTAAAAAAAATGGTTGTTGAGGAAAGGTTCAGTTTTCTTTATTAAATCCCACTTTTCAGACCCAGACTCGTTGTTTTGTATTAATATTTGTTACATGGTTAAACTTGGGAGTAATGTGATATAAGGCTATATGGGTTTTATTTTTGAGAATAAACTCGTTTGTTTCCTCTTAGGCTGAAGATGATGACGATGAGGGAGATGAGAATAAGGCCAGAGGAAACTGGACCAATAAGATGGACTTTATTCTGTCCATGGTGGGCTACGCGGTGGGGCTGGGGAACGTGTGGAGGTTCCCTTATCTCGCCTTCCGAAACGGTGGAGGTAAGAGTTCTCCAAGGCTCTCTGAATCCTCCACGCGGAGACAAACGAACAAAACAACGAGCTCAGAAAATGCCGATTTTAAAAAGTGAAGGTTTGAATGATTGTGTTTCAGATGTTTCCTCCACTTCTAGGCCTTCATTCAACCAGGAGGAAATATGACACTTAGAAATTATAATATGAATAATACAAAAAAAAATCGGTTGTACAGGTGAGATTTTGTTAAGTGATTATTTCCATATGAAACAAATTAAAAATAAGGAAAAAAATGGACCAAAAATAATGTCTATTCCACATTAAGGTAGGTGTATAATATTACTAATATTAAGGAATTGACAATAAAGTAAGATGTGTTACAGCAATCGTTATTATTTTTATCATACGTATTATTGTAATAATAATTTGCTCAGCTGTGCTTGAAGCCATTTACAGTTAATTCGTGTTTCTTAATCATTAATAAATGGAGCTAATGATCCACACTGTGTGCGTTTGTTTAAATACAAACAGAGCACGAGCATCTTTTTTTAAATTATTTTGGATACAGCGTTGATATTTCAGGCTTTTCTGGCTCTTCCAAGTGTGCTTCGAGTCAGCCTTGTTTCCTTTCCTCGCGCAGGAGCCTTTTTGATCCCCTACCTGACAATGCTGGGCATCGCCGGCATCCCAATCTTTCTGATGGAGGTGTCCCTGGGCCAGTTTGCCAGCCAGGGGCCCGTGTCAGTGTGGAAGTGCATCCCAGCTCTGCAAGGTAAACTGCCACAAACTAAAAAAAAAAAATAATACCATTTTTAAAAAACTGAACGAGCATTCAAAAATACACCTCTTTTCTTATCAACACGAGTTCTCTCCACTTTTCTTAAGAGTAATTTATATATTTCGTCTCATTTATTTATTTTAGGTTGCGGGATTGCCATGTTGATAATATCTGTCTTGATAGCCATATACTATAATATTATAATGTGCTGGACACTGTACTACCTGTTCGCTTCGTTGAAGGGCTCACTGCCATGGGCTAACTGTAGGAATGAGTGGAACACGGTGGAATGTAAGGACAAAGACATGCTGCTGTTAGGTAAGATGCACACCTTCACACACACACACACACACACACACACACACATATACACGCACACACACACACACACCTCTCTCTCTCTCTCTCTCTCTCTCTCCACAATGCGCAATGCGTCACGAGTCCCTCTGAGGTGTCCTGCAGTGTAATGAATCCTGACCTGTGATCTCTGCAGTGTCCCCCCCCCCCCTCCAAAAAAAAATAACCCACTTTATTTATTTATTTTGAATGATGTGGGCCATGCAGTAAGGAGTGTGACCGATTAAACTTAGAGAGAACATTGTAATACCGTTTCGATTCCTCTTTTTGTGTGATTTTTTTTCATCTGCAGTGCACAGCTGAGGTTCCATGCTTTAAAAATTTTTTTATTTTTATTTATATAAAATCATGCTTTTTCACAGTGGTGAAAATGTGCGGGGCAGGGCTCTGATGTCGATCCGCGTCGAATAAATATCGAAATTCCCTTCTTTTTCCTGTAATATTTGCTCGGAGAGATTTCTGTGAATTCAGCACAAAAAAAAAACAAAAAAACTGCTTGCTCGACAAATTTACTGTACAGTCTGTCGCTGCTGCAGTGCTGCAGTGAGCCCCGAGACTGACCCCTGCTGGCCGCTACACGAACTACAGGCCCGCCTGTTCATTCGGGCTGTATAGTCTCTCTCTCCCACTCTCTCTCTCATCCTCATGGAGGGGAAATAACTTGTGAAGGGGAAATATGAGCAATAAGTCAGATTAGTTTAATGTATATGATACATAAAATGGTTACGCAAGATGTGATATGTCGATACATCCACACCACATGTGTGCATGTAGTATCATTATATGACCATCTTTACAATCTGATACAACAGCCCTGCACAAAAGAATATTAATACTATGTTTACTTTATTTTTAATTTTCAATTTTTTTCTGTCAAAAAGACGGTTATCAAGTTGTAATTTTTTTAAAAGCCATATTCTCATATTTTGTTTGATTTTTCTAACTGTTTAGTTACAGAAAGCTCTGTCTTTCTCGGCCTCTGCAGTGGTTGAGTCATTGTTTTGTAAAAAGACAATATGCAGAGGTGGGGGGGGGGGGGGGGGGGGGGTTGTCGTCAATTTAGAAAGAAAGTACTCTCTGCAGCCTCTGAAGTGTCTGCATGACAAATTGTGCAGCCAAAAGAAAAACAGGTTTTCTTATCTGATCTTGGAGCATCTGAAATGAGGCGCACGTTCAGTATAATCATTTCTGTTATCCACATCTGGCCGCTGGGTCCAGTTCACACGGAGGAAAGTCTCCAGGCATGGCCTCCTGTCAGCACCTCCTCTCCCCCAAAAGAAGCCCCCCCCCCCCCCCCTCATATGCTCTCAGTGTGAACAGCTGAGCGGACAGTATAATCTGTCCCACAGCAGCAGCACTCTGCCGTGTCCCTCCCGGTTGACGTGTGTTGGTTTCTGATTGGAACAGACACCTGCATACTGCGGGACAGAAACATCACCTCCATCAAGAACTCCTCTTTCTGTCTGTCCGCCAACACCGTGGGAAACCTGACCAAGCTGATGAACATGACCGTGGACAGCAACAAGACCTACGTCAGCCCCAGCGAGGAGTACTTCAAGTGAGTGAACACAATCGAAACTGTACTGGTGGGGTTTACAGGTCCAATTTTCATTGTTAAATGTCCACATTTGAGACATAAAGCCAGATATTCTCTCCGTTGCTCTTCAGTACAGTTACTCTGCTCTCTCGGTCTAGAGGACGACCTGTAAATCTTTGAATTTAACACCAAAATCACAAAAAAAAACCTGGAGTTTCCCCTGTCAGTGTTCTGCAAAACCTTTCCTAGAAGGGTTCTTCTCTTTGAAACAAGATATTACAACCGCGACTCAACAAAGTACAAAGCTGCGAGCTACAATAACGCCACCGCGTCTGCGACAGAACGACGACGAATGAGTTGATTTGTGCGTAAAGGGATCCTCTTGTGTTTCAGTGTGTACCGAGATGTGTGTTTTTCAGGCTGAGTTTCCTCTGTTTGAATCGCACCTGCAGGTACAACGTGTTGCACATCTCCAAAGGAATCGAGTTCCCGGGAGACATCCGCTGGCCTCTGGCGGGCTGCCTGCTGCTGGCCTGGATCATCGTCTACTGCTCTTTAGCCAAAGGAATCAAGTCGTCAGGGAAGGTAACAGAACGCACCAAACTCTTATTGCAACAACCTGTTGGGGGGGGGCTTCCCTTCACCCTCACAGATGAAAAGTGGCCCATTTATGAAGGGAGCCCTGCAGTTTCCACAGCTTTAGGGAAGCACTGGTGTTTATATTGGCCGGCTCTTGATGTTACCAAAGGACGTTGGCCTTCTCGCGGCTCGTTCTGTTTTGGATCGACCTCTCAGACAGCAAAAATGCTCACAAATATTTCCAGGTGTGGAGTTGAGATCAAACTGAAGGCCGAGTTCACCCTGATGAAGCGTCCCGTGATCCCGTGATTGATCTCTCTCTCTTTGGATTTGATCTGTGAGATGTCATTTATGTGGACACACTTGGTATTGATTCCTTGTCTGCCTTTGCGTTTTGTGTCTATGACTTTTGCTACTTTATATATATATGGGTATTACTATGGGTATGGGATTTGGTGGCATCCCTGTGTGCCAAAGCGTGCAGAAGAACTCATGGCAGAGCGTTTTGGTTTGTCCATTCTGGGCTGCTGTAGAAACATGGCCGCCGGTTACGTGCGTAGATAAAATGGCTCGAAGTTAACGACACCGCAGATATTCTTATTTTCAGGCGATTAAACACCAGCATACACATAAAGAAAACACATCATTTCATATTATATTCCATTTCCGCCAAAGAGATCCCCGTGAATGCTCCACACTGTTCAGTTTAAAGTTGTTCAAGACCTTAAAATAATTATCTTTAAAATAAGAAGCTAAAAAAAACAACACATGGTGGTTTCTAGACAAATTCAGATTCAATAAGCAAGTTCGGGTTTGGATTCAGGTTCAATAACCCCAACCCTATTTGACTGCCACCGGTCCACAATGCAGCAGACTTTAACCTTTCACATAACATCTGGAAGGGAAAAGAAAAAGGAAACGTGGGGATCTATTTCCCTCTGACAGACACGCAACATGCAGAAGGAAACGTTCGACAGCTTATTCAGATTTTAATTATTATGTAGTGGCGCCCTCTAGTGGACTCAGATGTGACACACACACACACACACACACACACACACACACACTGTGGCCTCAGTTTGCTTCGTTCACATTTAGACCAATAGATTTGTGTGTTTCGTCGTGGGGGTGAACATCTGGCCACCTTTTGATTTTTTTTTGGGGGGTGTTGGGTGAGTCACTTATTACATTATAATGCTTTTGACAACGCTTGATCGTGATCTATATGTGGGGAAAATGAAACCTGGGGACTGCTTTTGTTATTTGTGTCAATCGACTGACCGAGAGGAAATTGTTTTTAATGAAGGGTATTATTGTGATGGCTATGATGACTGTACCAAAAACCTAATAAGTTATACATTGCAATAAGTAAAGCTTACGGAGACCAGACACTCCAGTAATCAAAGCGAGCATCACCTTTTTGTTGTGACATTTCTTTGTCCCTCCTCCTCCTCCTCCTCCTCCTCCTCCCTCTCATCTCAGGTGGTGTATTTCACAGCCACGTTTCCCTACGTGGTGCTGGTCATCCTGCTGATCAGAGGCATCACCCTCCCCGGGGCCTTCGACGGCATCCTCTACTTCATCACGCCGAAGTGGGAGAAGCTGAGCGACGCAAAGGTACCCGGCGGCCGCACGTTTCATTTGGAACCCCGTGAATGTGCGCTTCTCTCCGTCCTTTCCTTGCTCTTTTATACCTGCAGCCCTCTCTCTCTCTCTCTCTCTCTTCCTCCGCCAGGTGTGGAAAGACGCAGCCACTCAGATCTTCTTCTCTCTGTCGGCGGCTTGGGGAGGCCTCATCACTCTCTCTTCCTACAATAAGTTCCACAATAACTGCTACAGGTAAACACATAAAAGGTAAACCAAGCTTCTGTCTCCGTAGACACGTGTATGTCTGATAGAAATGTCAATAATAAATGTCACTCTTTGCAGCCATGCAGCTCTGTGTTTCTTTCGTTCCCTCTCACCAGAATCATGCCCCCCCCCCCCCCCCCCGAAATATTGCTGTGTTTTATTATTTATACACACATCTCTCACTCAGTTCAAAATATACAACGATTTTTTTTTTTTATTGGAAACACCTAAATGCACAAAACATGTCATCTCTTGTGTGTTTACACCAGATAAAAAAATATAATTTATTTTTTCATGTAAACACAACTCAGCAAATGAAAGATATATACTGTATATAAAGTATATATATATATAAATAAATAAATATATATATATATATATATATATATGCACAC
The DNA here is from genome assembly GCF_009769545.1 of Cyclopterus lumpus. Classification (NCBI taxonomy): domain Eukaryota; kingdom Metazoa; phylum Chordata; class Actinopteri; order Perciformes; family Cyclopteridae; genus Cyclopterus; species Cyclopterus lumpus. Next base: position 25,815,733 of record NC_046968.1, read on the forward strand.
ACACACACATATATATATATATACACATAATTATCTTTACATGTGTGCATATCTTCTGCAAATCCAAATTCTACCCTGAAATATTTTAAATAAAGCCCGCATTATTACACACCAAGTATTACACACACGCCTCATTCAACAGCCTGCATAAATATAAATATAAATTAATTGGTTTGACTTTACATTTTACAATAATTAGCAATACACACCGGCCCCCCAAAGCGTTTTAGAGACCTCTATGTGCAATATGCATTCCTGCCACCAGATGGCACCAGTGTGTCTCTCAATCGGTGTGTACCCAACACAAAGATGTGCTGTATATTTAAAAAAAACAGCTTTCTCTTATTATATCACTTGTTATACGTACCGTGTTTTGCTGCGTGATTTCATTTGTTTGCTTATTAGACCTCTGCTCCTCTCTCTCCCCTCTCTCTCTCTCCCTGCAGTGATACTATTATTGTGACATGTACAAACAGTGCCACCAGTATATTTGCCGGGTTTGTCATCTTCTCCGTCATCGGTTTCATGGCACATGAGTTGAAAGTGCCGATAGAGGATGTGGCAGATGAAGGTAAGACACCAAAGCAGCAGGCAGGCAGCCTGGAAGTTTGATCTTATGATGTGCTGTGGAGAATGTGTGTGTGTGTGTGTGTGTGTGTGTGTGTGTGTGTGTGCATCGTCATTTACGTGTGTGTGTGTGTGTGTCAGGTCCAGGCATAGCGTTCGTGGTGTATCCAGAAGCTTTGACCAGACTTCCTCTGTCTCCTTTCTGGGCGATCATCTTCTTCCTCATGCTCCTGACTCTTGGCCTGGATACCATGGTAACCACTGCTCCCTCAATCTCTGTGTGTGTTTGTGTGTGTGTGTGTGTGTGTGCGTGCGTGTGTGTGTGCTATTTTATGTCTACAATTACGTGGCTCCTATGTCGTCACAATAAAGATGAGGACAATCTCCCAGAGGATAACTGATGGTTCTTCACTTCTAAATTCTTAATTTTTAATGTACACTTTATTGATCCCTCAGTGGGTAAATTCTTCTCTGCATTTGACCCATCCTTAGTTATTAAGGGGCAACTGGGGGTTCAGTGTCTTGCTCAAGGACACTTTAACATGCAACTATCCATTTCAGAAGCTTTCAAAAAAAAATATTTAAATTATTTTTACATCCGGGCGGACATGTCCACAGGCTGCTAGCTTGACGGCCTTGAGTGCTAACCGACAGTCTACACTACTAACACTAGCCACAGTCGTTGTTCATGTCCATTATGGTCTGTTTACGTTCATAATCATCATTGTGTTAGAGTGGCTTTGGAGAGTGTTGTCCACTTGGCTACTTTTCTCGTCATTTCTCGTTGGAGACTTTTGGAGCGAGTGTTGCAAGCTACTTTTATTGGAAAAGAGTTGGCAACATTGGGCTGGATAATTAAATAAAACAACTAGCTTTGACCTGCTGGCTTCACCCTAGCTTCAAGGGGAGAAAAAACTCTACATCCAGGATATGATTAGCCTCATTTAGCACAAAGACTTGAAGTACAGTGTTGGAGAAAATCATCATACAACATAGTTTGAGCACCCTACATTTAGATTGCTAAGAAAATGGTTTATGTGACTAGTTTTGATAAAATACATCTGGTTTTGTAACAGATAGTTTTTAGGAATCAGGAAGTTGGAAGAAGAATGACTGCGTCATGGTTTTCCCTTCATGATAACGTCAGCTTAGCTGTGTGTGAATAAATAAAAACTCTTTTACGCTGTTACGTTTTGTTACTATTCACATGATGTGTTGTTAGCTGCCGAGCTAGCCACTAATCCATCCACATGTCCAAATGGGTTTTGTGCATGCTAACTTGATAATAACTTAATTATATAAGTACAGTATGTCCAGAGGTTGTTTGTCAATCGTTGTCATCCACAATGTCTTCTTTCGACACCCTAAAAGAAAGAAAGAAAGTTTTTTGTTGTTGATGTTGGAAGTCGTGTTCTTAGAGGGTAGTGAAGCTAGCATGTAACTAATATTAATATTTGTTCTAAGCTAGGCTAAAAACACCTTACTTCCTCGACCTTCAATTATAGTTGACACACACACACACACACACACTAGTTTAATCTTCTCATCCGATTCCAAGACCTGCTTCTTATAATAAAGACTTTTATTGGCCATTTAAGAGCAGAAGAAGTGTGTCAATCAACACAGAGCAACATTGTAGCTGCTTCACGTTCCACTGGAGCATCTAGTTGCTACATTTGTTTGGTGCTGAATAGGTCGTGTACAGCTGGTCTTATCAGGACATTAAAAAAATACTATAAAAACAGCTCCCTTCTACTGTGGGTAGCGGTAAAACCAAATTAATTGGCTAACAAAGGCTAAAAGAGTTGTGGATAATTCCCTCAGACTATGCATGTACCAATTGATTTAATGTATTTATTAATATCATACAATCAAAGTAAAGTAATCAATACAGACCTTTAGTTCATATTGTTTTTAAAGCTTGGTTTGTGAGAAAACACAGTTTCACGAGTGTCTCGCAACTCCAAAGTGTTTTGAAACATCCGCAACCTTTATGTCAGAGACAAGAGTTTTCTTAAGTAAACACTCAACTTTGGCAGCGGCATCCAGCTACGTTTAAACGCTGCACGCATTGACCCAATTAACATAATTACCCATACACACCACCCACTGGGACTGATTTCAGCTGAAGTGCTCCAGCTCCCCGGGTACTTGAGCAGAAGGGGGTCTGTGTGATTGGAGTGAATGGAATTAAGTTGACCTTAAAGTCAACAGTGCTGACGTAAATCTAAGTTTAAATTCAATTAAAGTATTTTCTGACACTGTGTCGACTAAATAATAAAAACTGCTTTAGTCAGTTTTTGGTTTAATGAGTGTAGAAGCGGGCACGGAGCCTCGAGTGAACCACCAGAGTATTTATAGACTTTTTTACAGTGTTTAATTATAATGAATGAATTATTCCGACAAAAGACTTTTTTACTAATGTATTATTAAAGTGCATTCAGAGGTATACGGTGTGTAGGATTCGGCGGTGAAAGGCTCACACGAGAGTTAATGTCTGGTTTGTCCGTTCGGGGCCGCGGAGGAAACACGGCGGAGGAAACACGGCGGAGGAAACACGGCGGTAGAAACACGGCGGTAGAAACACGGCGGTAGAAACACGGCGGTAGAAACACGGCGGTAGAAACACGGCGGTGGAAACACGGCGGTAGAAACACGGCGGTAGAAACACGGCGGTAGAAACATGGAGGTAGAAACACGGTGGTAGAAACATGGAGGTGGAAACACAGTGGTAGAAACACGGCGGTAGAAACATGGACGTGGAAACACGGTGGTTGAAACATGGAGGTGGAAACACAGTGGTAGAAACACGGCGGTAGAAACACGGCGGTAGAAACACGGCGGTAGAAACACGGAGGTAGAAACACGGCGGTAGAAACACGGCGGTAGAAACACGGCGGTAGAAACATGGAGGTGGAAACACGGTGGTAGAAACATGGAGGTGGAAACACAGTGGTAGAAACACGGCGGTAGAAACATGGACGTGGAAACACGGTGGTAGAAACATGGAGGTGGAAACACAGTGGTAGAAACACGGCGGTAGAAACACGGCGGTAGAAACACGGCGGTAGAAACACGGCGGTAGAAACATGGAGGTGGAAACATGGAGGTGGAAACATGGAGGTGGAAACACGGCGGTAGAAACACGGCGGTAGAAACATGGAGGTGGAAACATGGAGGTGGAAACATGGAGGTGGAAACACGGCGGTAGAAACACGGCGGTAGAAACACGGCGGTAGAAACACGGAGGTGGAAACACGGAGGTGGAAACATGGAGGTGGAAACACGGCGGTAGAAACATGGAGGTGGAAACATGGTGCATGGTGGTAGAAACATGGCGGTAGAAACACGGCGGTAGAAACACGGCGGTAGAAACATGGCGGTAGAAACACGGCGGTAGAAACACGGCGGTAGAAACATGGCGGTAGAAACACGGTGGTAGAAACATGGAGGTGGAAACACAGTGGTAGAAACACGGCGGTAGAAACATGGACGTGGAAACACGGTGGTTGAAACATGGAGGTGGAAACACAGTGGTAGAAACACGGCGGTAGAAACACGGCGGTAGAAACACGGCGGTAGAAACACGGAGGTAGAAACACGGCGGTAGAAACACGGCGGTAGAAACACGGCGGTAGAAACATGGAGGTGGAAACACGGTGGTAGAAACATGGAGGTGGAAACACAGTGGTAGAAACACGGCGGTAGAAACATGGACGTGGAAACACGGTGGTAGAAACATGGAGGTGGAAACACAGTGGTAGAAACACGGCGGTAGAAACACGGCGGTAGAAACACGGCGGTAGAAACATGGAGGTGGAAACATGGAGGTGGAAACATGGAGGTGGAAACACGGCGGTAGAAACACGGCGGTAGAAACATGGAGGTGGAAACATGGAGGTGGAAACATGGAGGTGGAAACACGGCGGTAGAAACACGGCGGTAGAAACACGGCGGTAGAAACACGGCGGTAGAAACACGGCGGTAGAAACACGGAGGTGGAAACATGGAGGTGGAAACATGGAGGTGGAAACACGGCGGTAGAAACATGGAGGTGGAAACATGGTGCATGGTGGTAGAAACATGGCGGTAGAAACACGGCGGTAGAAACACGGCGGTAGAAACATGGCGGTAGAAACATGGCGGTAGAAACATGGAGGTGGAAACATGGAGGTGGAAACACGGCGGTAGAAACACGGCGGTAGAAACACGGCGGTAGAAACACGGCGGTAGAAACATGGAGGTGGAAACATGGAGGTGGAAACACGGCGGTAGAAACATGGAGGTGGAAACATGGTGCATGGTGGTAGAAACATGGCGGTAGAAACACGGCGGTAGAAACACGGCGGTAGAAACACGGCGGTAGAAACACGGCGGTAGAAACACGGCGGTAGAAACATGGAGGTGGAAACACGGCGGTAGAAACATGGAGGTGGAAACATGGTGCATGGTGGTAGAAACATGGCGGTAGAAACACGGCGGTAGAAACACGGAGGTAGAAACACAGCGGTAGAAACATGGAGGTAGAAACACAGCGGTAGAAACATGGAGGTAGAAACACAGCGGTAGAAACATGGAGGTGGAAACATGGAGGTAGAAACACAGTGGTAGAAACATGGAGGTAGAAACATAGCGGTAGAAACATGGAGGTGGAAACATGGAGGTAGAAACACGGCGGTAGAAACACGGCGGTAGAAACACAGCGGTAGAAACATGGAGGTAGAAACACAGCGGTAGAAACATGGAGGTAGAAACACAGCGGTAGAAACATGGAGGTGGAAACACGGCGGTAGAAACATGGAGGTAGAAACACAGCGGTAGAAACATGGAGGTGGAAACACGGCGGTAGAAACATGGAGGTGGAAACACAGCGGTAGAAACATGGAGGTAGAAACACAGCGGTAGAAACATGGAGGTAGAAACACAGCGGTAGAAACATGGAGGTGGAAACACGGCGGTAGAAACATGGAGGTAGAAACACAGCGGTAGAAACATGGAGGTGGAAACACGGCGGTAGAAACATGGAGGTGGAAACATGGTCCATGGTGGTAGAAACACGGCGGTAGAAACATGGAGGTGGAAACACGGAGGTAGAAACACGGCGGTAGAAACACGGCGGTAGAAACACGGCGGTAGAAACACGGCGGTGGAAACACGGCGGTAGAAACACGGCGGTAGAAACACGGCGGTAGAAACATGGAGGTAGAAACACGGTGGTAGAAACATGGAGGTGGAAACACAGTGGTAGAAACACGGCGGTAGAAACATGGCGGTAGAAACATGGCGGTAGAAACATGGAGGTGGAAACACGGCGGTAGAAACATGGAGGTGGAAACATGGTCCATGGTGGTAGAAACATGGAGGTGGAAACATGGTGCATGGTGGTAGAAACATGGCGGTAGAAACATGGCGGTAGAAACATGGAGAAACATGTAGAAACATGGCGGTGCAACGTGGTGGACTACGTGAAGAGGACCCGCTCCCGAGACATGAATTACTCGTTTTAAGCTAACGAAAACACGACAGTTCTTAATTTAAGGCGAATGTACGCTAATGAAAACATAAAAAAATTATATTATATTCCATTTCAGCTCAAATTCTACACACTGGCCCCTTTGAATGATACATTACGAAACTCAATTTCATTAAATATACCGATTCATTTAGTTTCCTTATCCTGTCTATAGAGTATTAATTAATAATTGCATTATAGATTTAGAATCACAAAATGTTTATTCCCTAGAGGAATACCGTTTACTATCTTCATTTTTTACTTTTGGAAAATGTATAGCCCAGTGCTCCTAAAAAAAAAAAAAAACCTTAGGATGTGTTAAATGCTTTAAACTTGACGTTTATTTTCTTCTTGTTTTTTTCAGCGAACTGTAATCAGATAAAAAACGCTCAAGAACAAACAGCAAACAAACAAAGTTAGCAATTAGCTAATGAACAACATTTAGCTTCTAAAGAGCCAGATATTTCCCTCAGGGGGGAGGTGGAGACCAAATTGGAGCTAATGAGTGAGTGGATGTTAAACCTAATCAATGGGGTCGATGCAGACGTGTCTTTAAATGAGAAATAATGTTGCTTTGTGTCTGCTGGATTTGTAAATAAGCATTTTTTCTTTTTGCAAATTCGTTTGCTGTGATAACTCGATATTGTGTTTTCAACAAATCGGCTAATAAATACACAGATTCTCCGCTAAACAATGTAAATGTGTCAGTTACTTCACAGATGGATTCCTGATGTTAACTTTCAGAGAACAAAACAAAACTTCGGTCTCTGGGATTTTTTATTTTTTTTCTTTCCGAAGTTCAGACCAGCTCCAGATACAGTCCCGGGCAAACAGATAAAAAAACAGCAGCAACTCCTTTAAGTGCACCGCGATGCTCCCGAGCCCGAGCAGAGGAGCGCAGGGCACAGCGGCGCATTAAGACTCAAGTCAACAGTAATAGTAATGATGATGTTACTTTGCACTGGCAGCGGCGGCTCCGGGGGGAAGGCCCGGTGGCTTTTTTGAAGAAAAGCAGCTCGGCGGTAATGGGCTTTGGGAAGATGACGGGAAATTAGTTTTGGGATCTCAGGAGGAAGTCGAGGAGCGGAGGGGAGGCCACACACACACACACACACACACACACACACACACAGGCAACTATACCAACCTCTTGGCAATTTGCCTCGCTGTATATTCATCCATCCAACGCTGTCCTCTGGGTTCGGAACCCATTTAACCATCACGTTACGTCTGCTGATGAAAATCCGCTCCTCCTCAGGATTAGGATAATGTACTTTATTTTGTTTTGGGGAAAAAAAGAGAAAGGAGAATGTTTTTATTGAACGAATCGAAGGCGGAAGGAAAAGGCTCGCAACTCTGGATGCTGCATCTTCACCTGCTCTGGATTCAAATGAGGCCAACCTGCTGACTCGAGGCTTTTCAGTTGAAACGCTGCTGCAAACTGGGCAGTTTTCAGTAATTCTGCAGAACTTGTATGTAAATGTAAATGTATTTAGTTGACTTAAGTCATGGTATTTTGTGATTAAACACAGACTTTTCCTCTCCCTTATCCCCTCTTCTCTTTTCCCTTCTCTCTCTCTTCTTCCTCGCACTTGTCTCCATCCCAGTTTGCCACCATCGAGACCATCATAACCTCCGTGTCCGACGAGTTCCCCAAATACTTGAGGAAGAACAAGCCCTTCTTCACCCTGATCTGCTGCTGCTGCTTCTTCTTCCTTGGGTTTCCCATGATCACAGAGGTACGTGGCACCACAACGCACACCCCCCCCGCGTGCACACGCGCACGCGCTGATGCGTCGGCGGCGGCGGCGGCGCCCCCACGGGGACACTTTTTTTGACCCTGTCTTTGAATGAGCCGGACAAGTTTCTGCATGCAAAGCGAAGCCGCGGCCTTCAGAGGACGGGCTCAGTGAGTGGAACAAGAGAGGCTGAGTCTTATTAAAATCCCATCAGACAGCTTCGGAGGGCCAAATCCAGCCTAAAGTTGTGATTCATACAAGTCGTTTTCTTTTGATCTGGCACAAGTGTTAAAAAAGTTGTGGCCATGGACGATGCAGAGCCTTGAATATATTGTTTTTGTCTTTGTGTGTGCGTCACAGAACGGGATGTTCATGCTGCAGCTGGTGGACACGTTCGCAGCCTCCTACTCTTTGGTCATCATTGCGATCTGCGAGCTGATGGGGATTTCCTACCTCTACGGTGAGTAAAGCTGCTCCTGTTTCATCTCAGGGGGCCGAAGGTCCAATCGCCGTGGCCACTTGATGCATGACACATCCCATAGTAATGTGGAAATGAACAAGCGGCACACAAGACAGTTTGGTTATCGTCTCTTTGAGGAGCGTGGGCGGGCTCAGTTGGAGGGACTGACCGACCTACGTCTCCATCCTCAGAATCTATTGTTTCTAGGTCAAAGAAATGACCTCAAATCTCAGATGTCATGCACCTTCGATTATGTCCCTTAAAACAGTTTCCACAGACAGTCCCCCTCATGACTAATGAACTGCCTTCGACATGCACGTCCAGTGGAGTGACCCTTCAACGATGTGCTAAACCTGAAGTTAATCCTATCAGTCTTAAGGAAGAGTTTTAATATTTTAAATGCTGTTCCAGAGGCTTTTCTATTCGGAAAACTGCATCTAAACTAAATACTGTATTATTTTGAGGTTTAATTGGTCTTTCATTTGAATGCCAGCCCTCTGCCAGGCTCAGCCAGGCTGAACACCCATGTGCCGTCCTCTTTTAAGTCTCCATGCTGCCACTGGGAGCCCAGTATTTAACGTCACGTTGCCATGAATTGTGGGTAATTCACTGGGGCAAGGTCTGCCTGAAATGCGGACTTCAAGAAAGGTTTCATAAAGGGCTCAAAATGTCTGCCGGAGAGCCCTCAGTGCCCCCCCCCCCCCCTTCCCTGCCTGACCTGGAGGGACTGAGCCTATGTCTAAAAAAAAGTATGTGTTATTCCCTCCGTGACCACAAGGGGTCTCTGTTGTAATGTACAAGTCATACACTCGTGTGCGCCCACACACGCACACACACTCACGCACATGCAGAGAGCTCAGGTGTGTGTCAGGAAGGCCGTTACCAAGGAGCAAGAGCGATTGGCTCTCCTCAGGTTTGTCCAGGTGACATATTGAAATGATTGTGTGACTCGGCCTCTTCATGTCACTCAATGTTATCTGTCAATAAAGTCTGAGATGGATGAAGCCATCTGCTCCCGGGCTCTCTCTCTCAAGGACGACAGGAACTGATAGTCTCTCTCTCTCTCTCTCTCTAGTCCTTTTAATGGACCTAATTAAACCCAGGTCACTCTTTGTCTCCCGTGTTCTTTTATTTCATTTATTTTCCGTTTTCTTCTTTTCCGCCTCTGCAGGTCTGCAGAGGTTTTGCGAAGACATCGAAATGATGGTTGGTTTCCAGCCAAACCGATTCTGGAGGGTCTGCTGGGCCTTTGTGACTCCGACCATTCTGACGGTACGTTTCTTCTCACACACACAGACACACACACACACACACACACACACACACACACACACACACACACGACACATATTAAAAAGTCAAGACAATTTTATTTATACGCCCCCCCCCCCCCCCCCCCCCCCCCCCCCCCTAATATAACAAATCACAGATTTGAACAAATCACAGATTTGCCTCAGGGTGCTTCACAACCCGTACAATACGACACCCTGAGTCCCTTTCGACCTTCGCTTCGACACGCACGGCCTGTAATGTTTCCATTTTCCAAGTTCATTGATTCGCGGTCGGAAAAAACGGAACAGGGGAGAAATTGTCCTCCCCCCCCCCCCCCCCCCCCCCCCCACAAAAAAAAATGGGAAAGATGATTTCCTCCTTCCCATTCCTGTCACGTCGCCCGAGTCTCAAGTTGTTTGTTTTTGTTGAAAATTGTAACTTGCCAAATAGTTGGTGTTGACGTCGGAGAGAGAGAACGACGTTGCTCGGTAAAATGGTCGCTCGCTCGTCGTACGCGGCGGTGCATTCGAATGCAAACGGATCGGCAGCATTCATGTTAGTAATTGTAATGGAAACCACTGTAGCTATAAAGCAGAGGGGATGATGACAAATGGAGGAGCAGTCGGGGCCGGCTGGTCACCTTGCTGCTCTCTCTCTCTCTCTCTCTCTCTCTCTCTCTCTCTCTCTCTCTCTCTCTCTCTATCAGATTTCCTCGGGGAGCCCATTGATGCACGACCCCAAGCTAATCTATTTCTGTCTGCCTTCCCTTTTTTTCTGTTTGTTTTCATTTTCTTCCACTTATTCTAATACTTCTCAGACGTGCTGTAGATAGGAGGTATATTTCTTTCCTCACTGCACATATATAGAAAAAGGAAGGCCTCATTTATAATGTCATCCGGCCTTTTATTGATATGGACCAGTGGATACGGCTCTCGCTATGCGTCCTGACGGAGTTCGGTACAGTTAAATGGGAAGAACCCCGACTGGACAGTCCTTGTTTAGTGCCGCAGGAGTCCACAAATGTTGGCTGTTATTTCAAGATTTACAGTTATTTTTAATCTTACCAATAAGGATTGGCAACAAAATGAAATGGCAAGTTATTTAGTCATAAATTGCAGAAGTAATCACTCAAATCTGCTTTCGTAGTGATTTGTCACCTTGAAGGATTTTTGGGGTTTTCTGACTTAACTTGTATTAAACTGGAGTAAACTTTAACTGTGTGTCCTGTGCTCAGACTGGGCCGATTCCTGGAGGACATCTTGGTTTTTCACGTTCAGACAAAGAACTTACGAGATGTTTCTGTCGGTCCAAACTGTCCAAAATGTCCGCAAATGTTCTCAAGAGTTCTCAGAAGGAAACTAGTGATTTAATTTGATGTCTTTCAAAATCTTAGGAGGAGTTACAAAATAGCTACAACTATAGAATTATGCATTTCCAGGTTGCGTTGAAAATGTACAGCCCAACCAGGCGGCAACCTTTCGGTTTGGAGAAGTGAAGCCACTGCTGAGGGGCCTAAAACTTACATTATTTCTAATGGCCAGCAGGGGGCGACAAATAAGTCCTATTGTATAAAATCTATGAGAACATTACTCTACTTCTCTCTTGATTTAGTTCCTCAGTAAACATTGTAAATATTGGTTCATGGTCTCAATCTCTAGTTTCAAGTCTTCAAACACAGCATGATATTCATTTAGTAAATAATAGTTTAGAGTAGTAATAGTTTATTTAGAGTGAAATAGATCATAAAGCAGGGGCGGGCTTACTGTGATTGATATAGGTTGCTACCACAACCAGAGACGTACATGGCTTCTCTACGTCACTCCTCCGCATCGCAAATATGTATATATATATATATATATATATATATATATATATATATATATATATATATATATATATATACCTTCAGCTGGTTGCAAAAAGCCAAGATGGTGACGGCCAAAACGCCAAACTCGAGGCTTCGAAACCGCAGTCCACAAAACGACGGGTGACGCCACTTCTTATTTACAGTCTTTGAGCACAACATGCACAGAGTTACAGCCTCGCACCAGTAATGAATAGTATAATAATATCTATATATACTATATAATACTAGTATTGATATATCATCGGACCTAACGCACGGTTCCCGTGTTCCCCGGTCTGTGCAGGGCATCCTGGGACTGAGCCTGTACCAGTGGAAGGGGATGACGTACGAGGACTACACCTACCCCACCTGGTCCATGGTGATGGGCTGGCTCATGGTCATCTGCTCCGTCATCTGGATCCCCATCATGTTCTTCATTAAGATGTACCTGGCGCCCGGCACCTTCAGTGAGGTAATAATGGAGACACACACACACACACACACACAAATCAATATTCTCACCCTCATTAGCAGGGAGAGGCGGACTGCTTGCTTGAGTATTAATTTGACAATTCTTTTTTCTGAGAGTCCAATAGGTCCCTTTTTAAAAAGCTCTGATTAAGGGATGATGATGACCGTGGCTTTCTTTCCCCAACGGCTCTGTTCCCTCGGCTGCTCTCAACCGGCTCTTTTCTTTCTTCGGCTGGAAGGAATACATAATCATCATAGTTTTCACTCTCAGGGGTTCCTCAGCCCGTTGTAACTTAAGGCCCACGGCCGATTGCTACACATTTTATCCGAGGAAACAGTAAGCCGGGTGTAAATATGTGTTTTTGCCAGTTTGTCAGTTGTAATCATCAGCGTCTGCCATCACGAATCCAATTGACCATTTACTGTAATTTACTGTAATCTAGTTTCGAATCGGATTTAACTCACAAAATATCTAATGATTCAAATATTATGAATTTGCATTCATAAAATCTATCAAGCATGTTATTGGAATTGAAAGCTCTTACTTTGATCAGACGTTGAAGTTATTTATGGAAGTAAATCTATTTATATTGCACATTTCAAACCCAGAGGCAAACCAATGTGCTCCACAGATTACACGAGAAACGCATGGTATAAACAATAAAAGACAAGCGAGTACTTATACTGTCATTTAAGAGCATTTAGGAACTTTGTGCTGGCGAGGCCTCTCTTTCACTCTTGCAGGACGTTCACTGTTAAAATAAGCTGTAAAAGGAATTCGGAGCACATCTACGATTCAGCCGGTGTCGGCCGGGATTCCCAGAGTGCCCGCTCCGCTTGTCTATTCAAAGTTTAATAATATTGAACTTGTCACGTGCCCAAATTGCACCAAATCGGTGTGCAGAGATATGCGGATTCCACGCTTTATAAAGCAGCAACAGCAAAACAAGTCAACATGGCTCCTCCCGTATAACCCCCGCCCCCCCCCCCCCTCCCTGTGTGTGTTGCCTCTCCTCTCCTCAGCGCCTGAAGCTGGTCTGCTCCCCTCAGCCCGACTGGGGTCCGTTCCTGTTGAAGCACCGCGGAGAACGCTACAAGAACATGACCGACCCTCTGGGAACCAACTCCCTGGGCCTCAAGCTGCCGCCCAAGGACTTCCAGCTCGACTCCTACCAGTAGCAGCACCGCGGTGCAGCACCGCACCCACCACCTTCCAACCCCTGCAGGGAGCACCGGGAGGATGGGGGGGGGGGGGGTCAACCTCCACCTCTTGTTCTCCCCTCCTATCCCTCCTCTTCCTCCTCCTCTCTCTTTCTCCCGTCCCTACTTCACCCTCTTTGCTTCCTGTCTTCCCCCTGTATCGAGGATATGGAAACAGCCCCCCCCCCTTTTTTTCCACCTCTTCCTTCTCTTCTTCTTCACCACTTCCTCTCTTCTCTCTCACGACGGAGTGGAGTCTGCTCCTCCGCCGCTGCTGCTGCGTACTCGGTTAACGGGCTCTCATTGCCCCCCCACACATGACCACTGATTACTTCAGAACCCTTCCTCGGGATCTTTATTCCAAGAGAAAATGGTGTCATAAAGTGACACAGCTCAGACTGCACTTGCAATATTAGACTCACCATGGCTGCTCCCTATGGAGTCGTGTGTTTTTGTGTGTGTGTGTGTGTGTTTTTGTGTGTGTGTGTGTGTGTGCCCTCATATTTGTGCGTAGAGATAATGAATCATCTCGGTGGGAGCAGACACAAGGAAGAATAAAAAAAAAACTGAAAATTGAGCGACAGAGAAGCAGCGGTTCAACGAGCTCGGCGGGGTGTTTTGTTCCATCTGTGTATAAAAATTTCCAACGGCAATACAAATAATATCAACTGCCATTGGGGGGAAGAAAAACAAAATAAAAGAAGCAAAAACAAAAGAAGAAAGAAAAAAAGAAGCATATATGTATATTCACTCTAGCTACTGCTCAGTAGTCGTCTCTTGCTTTTGTCAAAAAATAGATGACAAAATCTGCAATTTGTGCCTCCTACGTCCCGGTAGAGCAGCGAATGCCTCCTAATTACCACTTTCAGCAGACTCACTTTGGCCCGGATGACTCTGCAGTATGACGGAAGCTGGGATCTTCGTTTTCCCTGACCATTCGTGATAGCCTCTCTCTCTTTGTCTATTTAGTAAGTCGTATTCCTCCTCGTATTCCCCTCTATTGTATTATCCTAGGATACGTCCATGTACATGTAAAGGATACACTCCTAACGTAGGAAATCACTAGAGTCGTCTATCCTTCCTCTAGCAACGTGGCCGTCGAACCTTTTTAAGTCTCGGAAGGTCTGGCCCGATAGTCACCGTATTTATCTCTGTCTGTGTTGTGAACTTGTCGAGCCATGTGTGAAAACCATCTTTACAATGTGCATCACATCAGTAGAGTAACAGTATTAAATATATATATATATATATATATATATATATATATATATATATATATATATATAAATAATGACATACATATACAGATATATATATATATATATATATAAATAGCCTTCAGTACAGAAGAGAACTAGAAAGATAAGAGATTGAGCGAGTGAGTGTTTGTGTGTGTTTGTGTCTCTCTGAACTCCACCTTTCTCTTGCTAGTTGTGTAATATCTTGTACAAAGTGTACACTTCTTTAAAAAAAAAAAGAAAAAAGAAGAAAAAAAAAAAAAAAACCCTCTTCAAGTAGTAAGTGTGTGTGTTGTCGCGTCCTCACAATGTTAGGAGCAGCTGCTATGTGTGTGTAGATGAAGATTAGACTGGAAAATGGCCTCCTTCTTTCCCTGCAAGTGTACTTTGTCTCTTGTTGTTTGTGGTAGACCTCCGGAGACCTCTTTGCCATTTCAGACTTAAGCCTCTCGCTTCTCTGTGTGTCCGTGTGAAAACAGGGTCTCAGGTATACTCGATTCCATCAGACTGCCCACCGGTAGTCGCAGGAACGGTAGCATTCAGTGCATAGGAAAAACACAGAGCAGAGCCATCCGAATGCTAAACTTAGCAGTGTGTGAGTGTGACCTCGCCGCGGCGTCACTCGGCTTTTCTTGCTCGCTGCTGCTTAAAACGCGCCTGGCGATGATTACGAGAGTGACTCAAAACCTATTTTGATGTAACTGTGTGCGGTGCCAAATCAAGTATCTTGGTTTTGTCTGACGTAATTAGAAGAAGAAGAAGAAGAAGAAGAAGAAGAAAAAATAGTAAGAAAATCTCATTTCCAATGCCTTGCAATCATTTTAAATTGAATTGAGCCAGTTTGTTACGCTGACCTGGTTTTATTCTACATATGCAGAAAATGGAATGGCTTTCGGCGACCTCTTGGTCGCCTTTCTGACACCGGTTCATCAGAATCAATATTACTGTAATTTGGAACATAATGTCCCTTTAAGTCAGCACAAACGAGCTGCTGTGGGTGTGTTTCCGGGGTGTGTGTGTGTGTGTGTGTGTGTAAAAAGTAATCTCCAGATGTGCAGCTCAGCAGGCGTCCGAGTGGCTTTGCAGCCTCTTTAAATGTGACGTGACAGGCGGCCGACTTTTACTCCGTGGCCTGCCAACCAATTACCTGCACAGTAACACCATGTTGCCACTCAAGAAGCAATTAGTCCCTTTCCACGCTTTTGACCGGTTTGGATATGCATTTTCATGTTGACACAAAGTTGGCTTTATTATGCTTTTAACACTGCAGGCGTTCACTCGATGTTGTCGAGTGGTTTGAGAGGAGGTTTGCAGGTACGGATGCTCAGAGGTTTTAAGGGTCTCCCTAACCATTTCTCTAAGCCATGTCTTTTGTCGTGATCTCGACATTGAAAAATAGCACAGCTGTATTATTTTAGAGGTCGTAAAGAAAGCATAATCAATTAATGAGCACAAAAGCCCCGTTGTTAAATAGCTTGCTTGCTCCACGGCGTTGCTTTTGTTAAGACTTAAGTGTGTTTAAAACTCTTGTTTGTTCAAACGTGATAACAATGTGTGTCTGTGTATATGCTCGCGTGTGCGTGCGTGTGTTTGTCTCTGTATTAGTTTTTATTGAACTCCACTTAACCGTCAATCAGATGTTTGCATGGTCAGTCTCAGAGTGGATCACTGAAAAAAGAGATTTACAATATTTTCTTTCCCTCGAACGCCTTTGACCCGATGCTCCCCTTTCTCTTCTGGGATGGACGTGAGGATCTTAGACCACCAATTGTGAACCTAAGCTGGGTAACAATGTAAATGCCGATATGCTCTAAAAAAAAAAAAAAGAGAAGAAAATCAATGGAAACCATTTACTTGAGAGCAGGCTGGCATTTTAAATCATGTGTAGGATGCAGTGGGCAGAATGCTCTTTTGGAGTAAGACTCAATTCCTTATTTCCTTGTTCGAGCCACAGTTAAATAGCTAAAAGTAGAGAATACGTTCTGTGTTTTGTCTTTCCATTTCTACTGGGCTTTTCCTGCTTTTGTTCCTAGGAAAAAAAACAACAGCTCAGGGTTCAGTTAAAACCACATTGCGTCATAAAATATAACACTGAAGAGCTTGCATGTGCAGTTTGTGTTGCCGTAACCCAACGTCCATGTACAGTAATCCTTCTCCTTTCTCTCTCTCTCTCTCTCTCTCAATAGTATAAGTCGGTGCATGTTTTCGTCAGGGAGCTTTCGGTTCTACGTAATGTTAAGAAACATAAGAGTTGTCCCTTCTTACAGAGGAGGATGGCAAAGAAGAAAAAAAAAACTGTCAATTTGCTTTTTTTTTTTTCCTGCAAGTCAACTTTGGGCAGTATAGGTAACCAAAGAAAGAGTACTTTAACTAGGATTGTAGTGAAAACAGAAAAACAAACTTTAGAAGAAAAAAGGAGTGTGTCATCTGCGTACAGGAGGTTGAGATACTGCCATTCATATCCCATGTAGTGTTCCTCGATGTTTGCCAATACGTTACAAAACATCTTCAGGTAACCATTGGCCTTATAGATGTCCTCAAATGGTATAATATTGTATGTATTTCAAAAGTAACAGCACAGAATAGCTTATCGTCTGTCTCAAATGGTACAAGTATTCCTATTGTTATGTCTGTTGTGTCTTTTTTGGCACTTTATTGTCTGACCTATGAATGCGTAGGTTAAATTTCTAATTACTTGAGTAATGTCATATATTTCTGCGTGTTCTATGTGAGGTACTGCTGCCTATGGATATAGATATGTGCCTCCAACAGCCCACAACATCTTTTTTGATTTGAAAAATAGAGAGTAGATATATAACAAAATATGTTTTAAAATCGGTGTGATATGTAAAAAAAAAAAAAAAAAAAAAAAGGATGAGAAAAAAAGAGAAAAGGAAATATATATATATCATATATGTGAAATGCATTTATTTATTTTCAGTGTCATCAATCTTTGAGGCCCTACCTCAGATTTTGTATTTATGTATAGAAATGCAATTGGATTATATTATCTTTGCCAATAATAATATATCGCTATTATATCATGAAATGTATAACCTATGAATCAATAAATAACTGTTATTGTTTTCTCGGGTTGTCACCGTCTTTTAGATGAGCCTCCTGCTCTGTAAGCGGAGCTGCAAACAATGACGACAAAAAATATTGTGTGAAGACAATAAGTCCTGTCTCCGACCTGTCAATCAACTTTTATATTAAGCCGCTAAATGACTGAAGGCATCGGGGCTGTTTGAAAATGTTCCACACTGTTTGTTGTATGCAGGAAAATCATGATCAAAGAGGAAGAGATTGAAAAGAAAGAGGATTCAAACGCTCCTGCAGGCGTGTTGTTTGTTGGTTCGTGCCGTGTGCCGCTGAACACCACCGACTGTGACAGACAAGCCTGCATATTTCATGTCAAACTCATTTGCAATTTAAATTAACTTGCGTGGAGCACACCGGTTTGTACAGTACATCGTGCGCACGAGTAATAAGTCCCTCAACAATGCTGGGAAGCAGCAGCAAGACTGAGTTATTGAATTCAGGGCCTCTGTGGCATCACAGCTTTATTGGTTTGTTGTGGAAAAAAGCCAATAAAATAAAGTAAATGCAATAGTAAAAATACACAGATTCTACAGATAATGACATGGGTGATTTTATTTAGTATTGCCAATACTGATATTGGCACAAGCATAGGGTATATAGTAGCAAACACGTTTTTAAATTGCATTCAAGCATATATAAGATGCATACAAGATACATACATAATATGTACGTATATACATACATACATACATATAAGATCTTTCCAGAATTGTGAGGAGGTTATATTGTTTACGTTTATGTGTTGTGTTGCAGAGATATCTTCCGAAATGAGCATTCTAACCACCTAATCTTTATAACACCACTTGTTCCTTCTTTGGGATGAAAATATTAATAAAAAAAACAAACACACATTTGGTGGTAAGATAAGATATTTAATGAATACTTTGAATATTAAATGATGAAATTAATTGATTTCCAAAAATATAGCAAAAAAACACTCAGCCGTGCTAGAAATAACATTGTAGGTCAATAGCTTGTGTATCAAAGGGTTAAAACAACATTGAAGATGAGCAGCTGTGCGAAGCTGTACTTAGGAACAGAAGTAGTAGAAGCTAATATGCTAACGTTAAAAGTGGTAAATATTTACCAGGTTCAAGTTAAGTCTGTCGGCGCGCTCACTCTTTACTAATTAGCACTAAACACACACACAGAACAGCTGAGGGTCATGCCAATTACCATTAGTCATCAATCACATTATTATCTGGTGATGCAGCCGATCGTCAGTAGGCATCATCCTCTGGGGACCACGAATATCTGCACACAACGATGCAATGGCAATCCATCCATTTGGTTTTTGGAGACGTTTCAGATGTATTTTAAATTATTTAAATTCCGTTAACAGGTTCCTACCAAAAATTCATTGTAATTAACAGCTTGAGTAAAGTGTTCACTCAGCCAACCCGGAGGAGCTGCTCATAAATCTCTTTGTGTAGCTTTTGATTGAACTATTATTTAAAAAAAACCTTCACTTATTATCCTGCTGTGCGCACATCAAGCTGCGTAAGAGAATAGTTAGTAGCAACGATGCCTCACACCTCGCAGCCATGTCAGTCAACACTCCTGAAGGTAACCGCCGTGCTGCGACTTCACACTCTTTTTTTCCTTTATCTTCTTTCTGCTCATGCACAGCGTTATGACTCAATCACATTTTCTTCGATACATCGACTGTCGAGCATGAAGCAGAACAACAACAAAAAACAACCTCTACCTCATTATATGTGGCCTTGCCCTCCCTTTCTCTCCATAAATCTCCAACAGTCCTCCAGGAGCAAAAGAGACTCTTGTCTCAGGGCGCGAGGACGACGTCTGAAAGAGGTGAACGCGTCCTTTTTTTTTTGCACCTCCACTGCACATTTACTACAGAGCAGTAATTACGCTGCACGACTATACTATCCAGCTCATTATTTTTCTTTTAGCTGCTGTAGCTTGTTCACCAAAGGGGTATTCATTCTAGAGTCGCTAGATGAGTCCTGAATATACACCGAGAGAATTCCCCCAGATCTTTCCACATAAGCTGTTTTCACCCCTTGAGGATGAGCACTTAAAAGTAAAAAAAAAAGAAGCTATTCAATATTACGGAAATTTAACAAAGTTTTGCTGTTTACCCAATTTACTCAAATGGTACCCATATTAACACGGGAAGGGATATTCACACAAGACCGAGAGGACAAAAGACCTGTGCAAATTATTAGAGACCAGAGGGGGAAATCCTCTTTGTTTGAAGATGGGAGCTTCATTTAGGATCCGTTGAGACCTGAATCCACGTCCTTCTCTTCTCATCCAAGATCTCTGCGGTGAGTGAAAAAATAAAAAATAAAGTTTGCCGCTGTTCGAGAAACACTTTGTCTCACAGGTGGTGACAATCAGACATTTATCATTCTGACCGCGGCGGTCTCTCTTTGTTTACTTCACCATCAGTTAAAAGTTGCCCCCCCCTCCTCCCCCTCCCTCCGGCTTGAAGACACAAGACCCCGCTCACAGTTTCCCTGCCCCGAAAAGGAAAATCCTTTGTGAATTATAAGGCAGCAAGTGAGCTGCACCTTGAGGAGCATGAAAACCTCAGATTAGATATTCTGGCACGCTTTTTTTTTTTTTTTTTTTTAAATCAGGCGTTCGTTGTTACGAGGACACGTAAGAATGCTGCAGGGACCAACGCCGTGGCACGATCAAAGGGTTAGCTAAAAAATGCTTTCAGTGCTGCTTTAAATATTACATGTTCTCTTATTGTCGCTCTCTCGCTAACGTCCAGCAGGGGGCGACTCCTTTGTAGTCTGATGGTATAGAAGTCTTTGAGACCCTCCTTCTCTCTTGATTTATTACCTGGTGAACACTGAGAACATGAGTTTGTGCTCTCAATCGTTAGTTTCGAGTCAATGTTCAATACTACATCACTTCTTATTTACTATATGAATGATCTTGCGGTGACACTTGTGAGGTTTCTGCAGAGGTGGACGCATCAGAAAATATGTCACCGGGTAAATGGAGATGGAACGCGGCAGAAATTAAAGATTTCATCTCTGACGAACAACACTGCGCACTTTTAGAGTGAAAGTCTATTTGAAAGGATGCAGGTGCAGTCGAAAAAAACCTCTCGCAAACCACATCACCGGCACTTCAAATAGGCCATTCGGGTACATTTGGGTACTATCTGTGCCATTTAATTACATTTAAATGTCAGGTATGAATTCAATCTAAATACAACTGTCAATCAGACGTCCATAGATATATGAAAAGATAACGCATTGGTCTATTTGACGAGCTCATGCCTGTGTTTGATTCAGCCAAAAATATATACTACATGCACTCTATGATTCAGGGTAGGTATACTGTATATATGAGTATGTCGGCAAGTAGTGCTACTGTAATGACAACAAAATGTCCTAATGTTTTATATTTATTAGATTTTGTTCATGTTCAAGGCCCTACAAGGGACAGGCATTGGTACTTATCAGAAGATACAATGCATTGGACACTTGTTGTAATTATCAATGCACTGTGTGCTCATTGAGTTGGAGTTGAGTTTAGTTTCAGATTAAAAGTTGTTAAAGCTTTCGGCTCGTGGATAGACATGTTTATTAGCATGTGCCTGTACTTTTTTTTTTTTTAATTAAATTTATTTGTGTATTTATTTAACTTTCTGCTCATAAAACATACGCTCAGTGATTAAACAGCAATTAATTGGAGAATGCTTTCCTGTCTAAACACACTTTACAGGCAGCGGTGAGTTAATTATTTCTCCTTGACTTGAGGGCATTATTAATGAGACACACCGTGGGAACGTTGTTAGATTCAGCGACAGGCGCGCACACATTTTCCTCCCCTTTCTTTTCTTTTTTTTGTTTCTGTTTTTGCTGTTTGAGTTGTAAACCCTCGGTGGCGCGTCAATCTAAGGCCAATGAAATCGTTTGTGAAAACTCACCACGCTGCACACCCATGTTTTCTTAAATAATTATGGTATTTAGACTTATATACTGCAACGTCCCGTCGGATGGAAGTTCTGCCGAAAGAAAAAACTTATATATATCCCCTTGCATGTCAGTCACAGAAAATGACATCTGGCATCCCGTTGATGTCTTGTGCCAGACACCGAACACCCAAAAATGTTTCAAAAGTTTCTCACAAAGTCGGTAACTACCTGCAAACACATTTGACAAGGATCAGCAAATAACTTGTTCACGTCATTTCTGCCTTCTTGTCTTCCAGCTGAATCACAATTTTCATTTTGTCGAGTATTTTATTCACACATAAAAGTAGGCTTTACCATTTGTTTATTTCTTATAGACTATTTATTTATGGAATTCCTCGATTTTGGGGAAAATATCGCAGAGACCTACGTTTGAGTCACTTATTCAAATTCTTATTTTGTTAATATATGTGGTACTTTTCTAAGGTTAAATGTCCTCTAATCAATAAGTGTCCGAGTCGAGAATGAAGTCCTTCCCCCTCCGTGTGTGTTGTAATTAGAGCTTCGTTGGGCTTTGTTGACATCGACCACGTGCGCTTTTTAGTGCATGTTAGAGAGCGTGAGCGTTCGCCACCGGCTCGCTCACGTGCCTCCGCTCTCTCCTGCGCCCATAAGGTGTTTACAGCTTATGGCGCCCACTTCCTGGCTCCCCCTTTAGGAAAACACTATTAACTCTGTCGGCACTGTTGCACCGTTAGCACCTTTAGCATCGTTAGCTCCTAGCCGCTGGCTCAGCCATCGACTCAAGGCAATCGATTTTTTTAGCACCTTCAACTACTTCTAATGGCAGCTGCATTGAATCTGCTGGGCGATCACTTCATCTGACATGTAGCCCTTCGGGTGTGATAACCTAGGCCGTGTTTGTCCTCCTGTGGAGGAAAAGGCTTTCCTGATGTTGGGATACGATGATCACAGGGTCCGTCTCACTTTTGAAGCTCAAGGCAAAATCAAAGCAAGGGAACTAATGTATTTCAGGGAGGCTGCACTCTGAAATAGTGAAAGGTTTCTCTGTCTGCGGTCCAGACACTCACCTGTTTTTTTGTGTGTCTCCGCCACCCACATCCTGCTGTCATAACAGCCTCCAACTCTCCTGGGAAGGCTTTTACGAGAGATTTTTGGAATCTGGCCGCTGGGATTTTATCCACAGGTCCCCGAGGTCGGGCACTTTTTGTTTCCGTTGAAAAGGGCCAGGCTTGTATAGTTCCAGCTCATCCTAATGGTGTTTGTTGGGGTTGAGATAGGGAGTATCTGTGCAGGCCAGCCACGTTCTTTTTACACAATTCATTCAGTCATGAAAAGACATTCCACTATTGTCAAAATGATCAACGTGTGCACATAACATAACATCACAAAAGTTGCATTAAAACCCCGAAATTAGTTAGAACTTCTGCACTTCTGGTTTCCTTGTCTCAATGGTAATGGCATTTTTAAATGTTTTGTTTTTTTTGCTTAGATGCTTCTGTTAAAGATCTGTGGTTAACAGAAGCGCGAGAGATTTTAACGTGTTTATTCTCTGACTAAAATATGTCAGTTAATACCCCCCCTCCCCTCCCCCCTCCCACCTGCTAATTTTCAAGCCTTTTTTTACGTGTCTTGAAAGAAACGGTTGCAAACAAGTGGTTAATGAGACCAGAAATACGCTTTCGCAACTTTGTACTTTTATCACGATTAAAAAAAAAAAAATCTTAAAAGCGGTGTTCGTTTTTTGAAGATTATCTAGCTGAACAAAAACGTGTAAGCATCATAAACCTTTTTGCAACAGAGCTTTTTTTACTGCAACCGTGCAAAACCCAATAAAAACTAAATCCCTTTGTATTTTTGTCGAGGGGAAACCAGTCCTTCTCGGGTATTGTCTACAAATATAAGTCATCCCTGCAGCTGTCTATCGCTTACACCTGAATGCATTATGCCCCTTTATTTGGGTACCTGGAGGCTGCGTGTGAGAAACTCTTAACTGAAGCAGAAGTCGATAGCGTGGATGGAAGTGTGTAAAGATTAGTAAACACACCGTATTAAACAAGCAGTATTAAAAGTCCAGTGAACATCACAAATTAAACGGTGTAAGAGCAGCTGACATGAGATTTCTTCACACTGTTCCTAAACTGTGAAATTGATGTAGCAAGAATAAACTGCATAATCAGTAACACACAAAAAAAGAAAAATGTGCTCTTAAGTCAAAGTAATTAAGAAAATAACACATTTAAGAGAGCGGGCTTGGTTGGAAAGCTACTTGGCAGCACGTGTAATACATCATTGTGGTTTCTCCCCTAACAGGCACCCGCAGTTGTCCTTCGATCTTTATAGATATAATCTCCGCTGTGTAAATGAAGGTTATTGTTAAAGCCGTGTCTGAACCAGTCACAGCCGCTCGACTGGCTTCATGCTGACTGCTGGTTAACCTGCAAAGGCCTTGGCCTTGTGGGTAATGGGTTGTTAAAGGACAGTAACACCAGAGGTTGTTAAAGATGCATTCTAGACACAGGGAACAACATAATATGTTTTGCATGTCTGAATTTTTAGTCATTTGCATTATTACAAATGACCAATGTGGTTGAGAACGAGGTTTTCTTTGCTCTGAAGGCAGTTATGTTGTCTGGGTGGGGAGCCTCTATCATGCTTCTTTGTTTATTTCTACAGGATAACTCTATTTCTTATACATTTTCCATTCATATCTATATTTTGCATTTACAAAATGTATTTAGATCATCTTGTAAACTCAACAGTATATACGCCAAAGTGTTTAATACCTACAGAGTGACAAGCAACCATTGACCCGCAGCAGGGAAAGCCATAACACTTCAAACATATATGCAACTTAAAAAAAATAAAACACCATTTAATTACATTCCTTTATCCCTCGGTAAGATTGAACCAGATAGAGGATGCTCATTAAAACGATAATAAGATAATTTTGTAGGTAAATAAGTAGCACTACAGTACAGCGTCTAACCTGTAGCAGAAAGGGAGACTTCAAAGCACTTTACCTCCCTGACAGCAAAAGAGGGCGGAGCCAAGGAGGGGTTAAATGAGCACACCTGTGAGCTCGGGGGAAAGACAATCAACTAACAAAGGCAGCAGGGAAGAGAGGAGAGAGAGAATGTGATTAAAGGAAGAGAAGTTTACATAATATTCTGCCTCTCCTCCATCTTCTAGCTGCAGGATGTACAGTCCACACTAAGCTGGCCCGTCCACAGTTGATTGAGACCTCTCTCCTCTGTGGCTCAGACGTCGTGGCTCTGGAGGAAACCCCTCTGGCTGCAGTAGAATGGTACAGTCCAATGGTCCAGACCAATCTATTTAGGCAGGCGTGATGCAGCAGCTCAAGTCTCCAGGCTGCCGCTTACGATCTCTCCTATGGAGCCAAATCCAGGTCATTAGTTTTGATTATTTGAAAAAAAGAAAAGATTTGAACCGAAAAAAGTTTTGGCCTTGAATTTTGAAAAATTCAACAATGTATTTTTATTAACATTTTTCAGTAGCAGATTTTAATATCTTTTTTTTGCAAAGTTGAAAATGTAAAATCTGCTACTGAAAAAAAATTCTATTTAACCCCGAAAAACTTTTCATACACTTTATTTTTCATTTCGAATACATTGTTGAACTTTTCAAAAGTTCAAGACCAAAAACTTGAATTTTCAGGTTCAAAACTATTGGCCTGGATTTGGCTCCATTACTCTCCTCATTGGAATAAATTGTGAAGAAAAAAAAAGATACTTGTGCTCTGAAAAAGACGCCATGTGGACACACTTAATCTGTAGTGCACATTGGGACCTTACTACCTTACCCCAGAAATTTGTATTTTCAGACTGATGCGATTTATTTATTCCTTTTTCACATTGACAAGACCGGCCAATGGTGCGTGGAAGTGGAGCTTTGTGCAGACGGTGAGCTGTAGAGAGCGAGCCCTATTAATAAAGCAGCATTACATTGTAAATGGTTGCGACTACTAATGCAGGCAGCCAGCTCAACGTTTCAAAAATACCTTTTTAGGGCCGACTTCCATCATCCATATTTTTGATACATCTGTGAGCTGCTTAAAGAGACCTAAAGAAAGCAGAGCGCCTCAGATATCTAAAAATACGTGTTTGCCACTGATCCAATGGAGCAAGACAGACATCTGAGGTCTGCCGCTGCGTGTGTGTGTGTGTGTATGTGTGTGTGTGTGTAATACAGCCCTTCAACAGACTGCACATGGTCTGCTGAGGAGAGTATATTCAATCTCGAATAAAGTCTCCCTTCGTAAACCAGAACAGAGGTGCCGATGTGCCCATCTCGTGCCGCGCTCGAGGTCAGTGCTGCGCTTCACGCTGTTGTTGTTGTTGTTGTTTTCTGAACTGTGTGCAGCGATGAAGACTGTCTCCTGTGCCTCAAAGCCAGGCGGCTACAGAACAGTCAAGACTACGCCGACATTGCCTCTCGGTAACTAACGGCGGTAGTACACATTCTTGATCCAAACGCAAATTTAACGAGTGCTCCGCCGAGCGAAATCAAATTATACGATCCGAGGCGTCCTTCCAATGCAAAATTGACTGGCAGAGCTCCAATCATTGGCAGTGACGGTGGAAATTGACTCAGATTTAAAGCATTAAGGTTTCATGAAGTTTGTAATGATTAGTTTTGAAGTAGTCCAGATTGTTCTCCCTCCAGAGGGGTTTAGACGTGCGTCACGACGAGAATAAAGTCTAGTGGAAAGAGATGGTTGTAAATCTTTATGTTGAAGCCGCAAAGGATTGCCTATATAGGTCTCTTAAATATCAATAACACTACCATAACTTAACATCTACCATAACATCTGTGCGATGGACTGAACTTCCGTTTCACGTCCCTTTATTATAACACATTGTGTCACAGTCGCAGCATGAAGTCCCATTCATTAATGCCTAGAGAATTTGCTTGTGCTGCAAATAAATAAACAAAAATACTACAAGAATGCACATTTTGTTTTGTTCGGTTTCTCTTGCAAATGTATACGTCGTTGTGCATCCCATAATGACAATATCTCAACAACGAAGTACTTCCACAGTCCCCCTCTTTTTTTTTCTTCTTCCTTCCGATTGCGATAATTTCGCTCGTTAAGGTATTGCTCAACATTTCTTTAACCACGATCAAACGTGGCTCGTGGAGCTGGGGGGCGGGGATAGGGAGGAGGCTGTGCAGCGTTGTTGACACCTTCCCTCAGCTACTCGCTGTGCGTATGGAACGCGTGACCCAGCGAGGCTGAAGGTACTGCGACTCTGTGATAGTTGGCCCACATTTGACCATCCCTGTGGCTGCTGACGCGTGGGGCATTTAATCATGAAGCAATATAAGTACATGCTGCTGAAAATAAAAGAAGACGTACCACCTTTTTAGGCTTTCTTCTTTTCTGGAACTCTCGTAATTGCAACGATATTAGTCTGAGTGCTTGTCACTTCTTTTCTTAAGTTTTATAAAGGCTTGGGTGTTTTGTGTATTATAAAAAACATCAATAACTTCTTTTGTCTTTTTTTTAAAAAACCTTTCCATCTGCAAGTGAAGTACAATGGGGGGGAAAAAAACGCGACATAAACATCGTGGCACACGTGACATTTTTCTGGTGAGATAAATTGCCGGTTGCATCCTTGTGAATTTCATATGCCTTTTTTCCATGCACACTTCCAAGGGAATGATGATTTATGGTTGTACAGCCGAGCCAGGGGTGTTTGGTAAAAAATATGCCAGGGAAAAAAAACAATGTTAATGAGCCTTTCAAAATAAATTGCCTTGGCAAAACAAGAATGTTCCCTCTGTGGAACTGACAATTTGGCTTGGCAGCGTGCTAGTAAATGCTTGTATTTAGCAAATAAACAACAGTTCATTAATACACAACGGTCTGTATTGTTACGACTCAACAATATCTAGAGGATGGGCCTTCTTCACACAATGGGCGCGTGACGAATTATCGACACGGAAATGCAAAAATACTTTTTCAATAAAAGGTTCAAATAGACCAACCGGGATCCCACTCACACAGTCTGGGTGTCTGAGGGGGATTGTTGTTTAGCAGAAGCTACTGTAAGCTATTTTATTGAGTTTCTTTTTGGCGATCTTATTGTGAAAGGTAAGAAAAGGAGTGGATCTGGATCTGGTCCGCGCTGTCTTTTGTCCAGGTTGAAAGAAGTAATAAAGTTTGCCGTCTTGGTTCCGGACTAACAGGTGTACGTATTTTGAATATGTCTGTTCTGCACCATGTGATTTGGTTGATGCTTTTATTTTTGTGGTAATATCAGCATTCTGAGTGACGGCAAATACAACAGTTCAAAAACATATTGACGTGCAATTCAAAACCCCAAAATAAAGTATATATAGTAAACAGTCGGACGCAAAGGAAGGCAAACGTTACGGTTTCATTATTCCTGCTTAGCCAAGTCTTGTTCGACGTGGGAAACTCAGTAGTCATTTTCTTTAGCCACACATTCTAATATAGGGTAGGCAATAAATATGACGTAATAAAATCATACGACTTGCATAAAAACAAATATAAAGTGCATACAAATACAACTCACCGTTACGCCGAATTAGTGGGAGCCCTGAGCTTGTTTCTCTGCAGCGAGCCGGCCCCATCTCGGGGTGATGCATGATATTTAAGTGTCTCGGAAAGCGCTATAAAAATTTGAAGTATTATTATTTATTATTATAAAAAGGCTTCTATTTGTGATTTATACGTTAAACAACACAAGAAGACTTAATAATAACCTAAAGGTGAGAAAAGTAGAGCCGCATGTACGCGTTGATGAGCTGACTACGTGTAAGGAGGGCATAGGAATCAGTGGAGACGAGGTCAACATTAAAACCTCATGGTGGAACATCTCTTCATGTTAATCTGTTTGTGTCAGCTTTTCTTTTCTTTTTTCTCCTTTTTTTTAATGAATTATTTTTATTTAGACATCTTAATCAATTTTCCGTAACCCCGTGTGGAAAAACATTGTCCTAGATTAGCAAATAATTAACAGTATATACTGTTTGCCATATGGTGAGAGACACGATGTTTACTTCCACTTCATTATTGGGTGGAAGTGGCTACGGGATGCACGTTTTAATGAAGAATTATCGGCGATTTGTACGCGTGTCGATGGGAGCCGTGTGGCGCTCGACTTTATGGTCAGCAGCAGAGTGAAAGCCTTCATTTGTCACCGTGCGGTCCAGGACTGAGGCAGATAACATCCAATATCCAATTCCCTTAGGCCCCGGGGCTTTACTGAGGTGTGTGTGTGCCTTTTCCCCTTGGAATTAGCACCCCCGTGTATTACGGCGCGGCGCTGAGCTGCAACAACAGAGCGGGAGAAATCAATGACCTTCTTGGCCCCCCCACCCCCCCGCCCCTGTGAAAGAAGTGGGTTAGCGAGGTCATTCATCAGATCACAGAGGTGGATCAAATAGAATTACAGCGGGTGGAGACACGGTTAAGACGCAGCAGACCTTCGAACCTCGCGGTCTCCATCATTTCGTTCTCTCACAAACGCCATATTCTTCACAGAGGTCGGGGGTTATGTAGTTATTACCACACAATCTCTCTGCTGACAGTAAATATTTTTAACATGGACCACGCGTGATAAAGATAAGAGAGATAAAAGATAAAGAGGTTTTTATTGTCATTGAAATTTCGTTTTTTTGATGACCCACAGCCAGCCAGTAGCAGAAAAAACAACAAAGATAGACAATATACAAGATAAAAATAATAATAAAAAACGTTAAATAAGATGGAACGTGTGCGTTTGTTTTGATAGTGGAAGAGTATAAAGGGTCGAGTGCCTTTTTTTCTTCTGAACATCGAATGGTGTTTACCTGCAATGGCATTTAACATCAACATTACAGCATCTTCTGAGATCATTTCTGGTGGCTAAACCTATTTTATTTTCTTGTTGTTGAAAAATTAGACATTCCTGACAAAGAAATTGGCAGTTTATTGTGCCTCTTTTTGGTTCATTCACCGTGGGGGAGCTTTTTAAGTGGACAGGAACGCCAGCGAATGGAGCAGATGCCCTCAGGTTGCCTCTGGGCGCTGAACTTTGGGAAGTTTACGGTGACCAATCGGATTAGGAGGAAGCTGTCTGTAGCCGGCATACATGGAGTGTCCGGTTGCCGTGGCAGCTTTATGTTATTGATGTTGTCAGATTCAGGTGAACGTGTGGGCTTTTCAAGTGTGGTGTGAGAACACACACACACACACACCAATCACCTGCCATGCGGGTTCTAGGGAGGCACCGATATCGGATATACTGACTCAAATAGATGCATCGGATGTCAATGGGACCGATCTATTTCTATGTTTATATACTATGTACAATAATTCCTGGAATTTTAAAATCCTGTTTGACCACTTTTTTTTTTTTTATCTTTGTCTAGAATTTATCATCCGAATAATTGTAATTATTTCATATGTTTCGTTTAAAAAAAATTAGGAAAGACATGCATAAAAAGGGTCCCAGTCATACAGTTTATTAATCAAACAATAACGAACTAGCTGGAAGGACCAACAAGAAAACACTTTTTAAACGACACATTGCTCTGGTTTTAAACACTATATTGTAAAAGTAAAGCGAAAAGCTGTGTTAGCAGTTGGTTTTAAATGTCAACTCCACGTTAGCCGTTTCACTTTACCGTCATCATCAAACCGGACTGGACACTTGCTGGAAAGCTGCGAGGTGGCCCCCCCGGTACCGTCCACTAGAGGGCATGCAACAGGAAAGGAGGTGGAAGCGCGTCGAAAAACAGATGGAAAAATAATTGGTTGGGTACAGATATTGACCATATGGTTGTGGTTTAGTTGCACGTATGACATCTCTGTGTGTTTAACTTTACTAACCCTCTTGGATCTGGTTGAATAAATGTTGGATAAAATAAAATGTTACGTTAACCGAGTTGCGGAGACTTTTTTTTCTTCTTTTCTTTCTTTCTTTCACCTGAACACCCTCTGTAGAGTTTGGATTATGCATCATTTTTAATTTGATCGCTGTATCCCTGAAGGGAGATCGTGCAGTGTACACAGTGTACTGTGTGAAAATGTGCTAATTACATTGTAATTTGTAACCTTGTCTCGAGACGTAATTTCTCGCCATCACAGACTGATTGTGTGAATGGAATCAAATATTTGTCCGCATCTGCAGCAGAAAGAGGGGAGGGATGTGGGGGAGGATGGGGAGGGATGGGGGGGGGGGCGACAGGGGACAACATCTGTCTGCTGCGTTATGGGGCTCTTTGATTTGTGCCCGGTCCAGATGGGCCGTCGCGCCTCGCGGTTTCACACAGCAAAAAGAAACGCTACAGTAACAAATGACTCAGGCTGTGATCCAATGACAAACAAAAGGCCAGATGAATGGGCAGCCGACTGCGGCAGTAGATTGTCGTCCCCCCCCCCCCCACCCCCCCCCTCCCCCCTGTCCTATGAAGCCTGGCGAAGGAAAAACTTTGAAATGTCAAAACGGGGGAAAAGACTGAGTGATGGGAATGTACTAAAGCGCAGGCCCGTTACTTATGCACCCTGAGTGTTGTAGCAATTTTCTAAACAATCGTTATTTATAGTCGCATTATTATTTTTTATAGCTGAATTTAGAGTTTCAACTTAAATCATGTGCTACGCTTTATTCTGAAAACTGAAAACCTTCTACAACATGACGCTGGAGGATCTGTCCTGGAATGATGACTGTACCTCATACCCCTTGTTTTAATCATAATCAATCAATCAATTAATCAATTTGGAGTATTGCTGACAGCGTTGTGTGAAAGTCGTCCAGGGAAGCCACCCAACAGGCAGCGGCTGGAAGCTAACAGCGCTAACAACGAGAACAGTGGGGGGGGGGGGGGGGGGCGAACGATTGTATCCTATAAGGTGCGCCTTTATGCTTCAGCAACGTCGCAGTCCCACCACCGGGGGGCAACATCCTTCAGCCGTATCCACTGCATGTTCGCTGTGCAGTGTCGCGGCGAGTAGCTAGCCAGCGGGACACGCATTAATGTGCGCTAAAAATGGATTCTCGCGATGGGAAATCATACAATAATCCATCTTGTCAGGCTTTTAAGTAATGTGTTCATGTGGAGCAAGCCAGTGCGCGTTGGCGTCCTGCGAGGAGCTACTGGTTTCTGAGGATGTGACGTAGGCGCATGCGACTAACACTGTAGCATAGCATCAGTGGCATCAGAAATGGAGGTTGTCTTCATTGAAAGAAGAGCAAAAAACGTCCCTGAAGGATCTCTTTGCAGGATGGAAAGGATGTTTTCACTCTCCTCCCGGCTGAGTTTGATGGACAGGCGGTTTATCCAGTCACCCACATAGTATTTTTTTTCAGCCCTTTTCCAAATAGTGTCGGCTTTCAACAACAAACGACACACACGTGGACACAACAAGCGGCAACATGTCCAGTTTCAATCAATGCGACAGCTGCTTCTGTGTTGACTGCGGAGTGGGTTCTTCCACCTTTTTAGGAAGGGAGAGCATGTTGCCTTCTAAAATGAATTTACTCATGAATGCAGGAAGCTCCGTCCTCACATAAAATCCCCTTTTGCCCCCCCCCCCCCCCCCCCTCCTGTGTTCTCTCGATTATTCTGTCAACCGAAAATAATTATTTATCGTTACGATCGACATCATGTGGTATTATGAATATTTTGAACTTCCAGTGTTCAGGGGCAGCACCCTTTGTTGTGTGTGTGTGTGTGTGTGTGTGTGTGTGTGTGTGTGTGTGGACGATCCTCTGCATCCCATTCTAGCACTTTATTATTTTATTCATGAGATCTGCTGATACATTATCGGGGTTGGATGGAGACACGTGAATCCATTTGGTGTCGTTTCCTCTGCTGGAGGTTGATCAGTGGCGCCCGGGCCCATTGTCATGTTTCAAAGTGCCCGACGTGGCTTTGCTTCAGCGGAGATCTTCATTTCCTTTTCTTTCTTTTTTTTTCTTTTTTTTGCCCCATGTCACTTGTTTCTGATGCTTGTCTCCTGTTTGATGACTTTTCGCTTCCCGACTCTGGAATATTCATCAATTTTTAAATTCTGTTCCCCTCTTTTTTTTTTCCTAATTTTTTCAACTTCTGGACCAAACTGAGAAACATTTCCATTGTTTTGTTCTTCCTCTGTTCATCTGAGGAATGGTTTTTTTTTCTTTCCCCCATCGTGAGGTTTTTCATCCGCACATAATTATGGATCAAAACACAACACAACAGTAGAACTGCAGAGATGCCATTTTATACATCCCATGATCCGAAGTACTTTGTGCAAGTGGTGGAAACTGAACAATTTTTGATTCCCGGTTTGTGATCTTTAAACCATTTAATGCTACTTTCCTGCTTTTTATTTCAAACCGTCGCATTCTTAAGCTGCGTTCACACCAAAAGCGTTGGGAATCGATGCGAATGACGCGAATCTTCGCCCCAAAGTTGAAATATTTCATTACAGTTGCATATTTCCTGCTAAGCTTGCTTGATTAGATTTTAGAAAAATATTTCCATCCTTTTATTATTAACCGAAATGAAGGAATATCTGATGCATGCCATATGAGTGAGTTATTTAATATACTTATTCTATGAAAACAAATGACTAGAGCACAACTGAGCAACCCGTTTCCTCCATCCATCAATTAAATATAAACTTTTATCCAACAGAGACTTTTTTTCAGCAATTAAATGAATATGAGTTTTTCAACTGTAAATGCCAAGCGTAAATAGGTTTGCCTCATTAAGAAAAGTTTTTTTTCAAAACTGGTCCATCTGCTGCATCTGCAGTTGTCATACATTAATTAAATCCGTTGACGCTGATTTTCAAAAAACGTAATTAATCACTCCAGTAATTAATAAACCCAAAACAATATGATTACCGGAGATGTCTTCTTATGCAACGTTGACCTTTGAACAAGTTCAGAGATTACTCCCAAGAAGCGTGAGTGTGTGCTTTCTTTCAGAGAGTCAGATGAAAGTTGTATTGTAGCCACACACACACACACACACGCGCGCGTGTGCTTTCATGACAAAAGGAACAGCTGTAAAATGTTGAATACACGTTTCTGAGCGTCGCAAAACACTTTGAAATGACTCGTCAAAAAGAAGCCGTATCACAGGATGTCTGGTTGAAATGTGGAGGGGAACCAAAAGCCGTTGAAACTTTTTCCAGAACCCCAGCGAGCAACTTTCATAGGAACGAGTGAGGCGCCATCAGGGAAGCTTAACATATTCTCTACCAATTTCTCTACAGAAAAGAAGAGACATTACAGAATTGATATTTGCCTTCTCATCCAATTCCCACGGCGAGACGCGCTCGTTTCCCGAAATGTCAGAATATTCCTTGAAGCCTTTCGCTCGTCTTCCTGCGTCTCTGTCTCATTACGCAGAAGCCTTCTAAATTATATCAGAAGATGTAACCCCGACGTGCGGAGGCTGAACAGAACAGCCAGTGGGGGGGAAACAAAGAAAATCAGTTCTCTATTGTGATGCCGGTTGCATCTTTTGAGTCATCAATGCAAATCGCACAGAGTAGGCGGAGCATTATTTGCCGTTTCTCCTTCCTCCCAAACCGTGATGGTGTGAGACCTATTAATGCCCGTTTCATCACGCCTGGTATTTCTTTTTTTCTTTGCCCTCATTTATAGAGGTGTAAAATCAACCCCTCCGCCTCCAAACTCACCAAATTGAGCCGCTGATGCCGTCTGGGCCCCAGAGCAGTGAACACAAATGTCAG
The DNA here is from genome assembly GCF_009769545.1 of Cyclopterus lumpus. Taxonomy (NCBI): domain Eukaryota; kingdom Metazoa; phylum Chordata; class Actinopteri; order Perciformes; family Cyclopteridae; genus Cyclopterus; species Cyclopterus lumpus. Next base: position 25,849,789 of record NC_046968.1, read on the forward strand.
CTAGATTACCGGTCTAATTGGCTCGCCGTTAGCTCTGTTTTTCCCGAAAGTGGAGATCCAGCCCGAGAGCTGAAATACTGCAGTGAGCACGGTGACGCTCGGAGCCCACGTCTGCAAACCGAGCCGAGCGGCGAGGGGGAGGAAGTCTTCCTTTTCTTCCTTTTCGTATTCTGCAGACGCGGATGCACGTGCATGCTAGCTAGCATGCACGTGCATCCGCGTGAACAATGACACACACGTGCAGGATGTAGAAACCCACATTGGGCTGGGCGCACACCCTCAACACCACCCTCTCCCCCCTCCCCCCCCTCCCCCCCCCCCCCCCCCCACCCCGATCTGCATGCTCGGGTCTCCTGAAGTTTTATGAAATGAGACTAATTAACTGGAGAGAAAAAAAGAAGCAAAAATCTGCAGAGTGTGGAATGTAGAAAGGAGGAAAGGTGATTTCATAACAAGATTATAATATTTGCCTGAAAGACATTTTCAGTTTAACGCACTGTTGAATCAAAAATGTGTGAAAATAACATTTCATAATTGAAAGACACTTGTTCCCGACAACACTGTTTTTTTAAAATGTCATATATATATATTTATACATATATTAACAGTAATGTAAAATGGGACGCTTGCAGAAATATCAGTAACTCTGCAGCTCTTTTTAACCTCTTTTTTTAATTATTTTTTATTAGCAGATTGTTTTCTTATTGTCCTCAACAGTTCAGTCTCGGTACACTCGTGAAGCCCCTTCCGGCAAACAGCTGTTTTTTCAGCAAACAAGTTGCGATAGCCGTGCACTACCGGACCAGCACCACAATAAGTGCTGCAGGGATCACTCCTTTTGGTCATAACGCACTGGTTCCCTTGACAAAAAGATAATGGGGGTTTGGGATTGTTGCAGAAAATAAACTCTTCGGCAAAGCAAAAAGTACAACATACTGACTTTCTTTTTCTTTTGTTCAGCAAGATAATCTTTACAAATAAACTACTCCGCGGTCACATGACTTCATTCCCCACAAAGCTAGAGTCGGAGTGGCGTTTAGTCGTCTCATTTAGCCTCTCGTTAGCAACGGCCTTTTCTTAAGATGCGTCAAAATTCAGGGGGGGGGTACTAATTTCTGTATTTTGTCGCATACTAAAGCGTTAAAATCTCTTTAAGCTTATTTTTTTTTACGCGTCTCACCAAAAACCCAATCAAAGCAGACATCGACTCTGCGGCGCGTTTTATGACTCGTGCCTGCACAATGAGGAGCTAAATCTCCAGAAGAATAAAGGGAGTTGGATGCAAAAGATTTGAGGACTAAATCCTCCCAGTGTTGTCTGCGCTTCAGAGCCCGCTCATCTCACAAAGTAAGAGACGGCATTGTATTCGCACAACAATCCGCACTGTCAAGACGGCCTGTTCTGTCAGGGAAATCAAGAAAAAAAGAGAGAGCGAGAGAGAGAGAGATAGCTGTCATGGGAAATTGCCTCATTAATGCATTGCGGTTTGCGAGTAAACAAACCGACACGGCTGATTTGATGCCGGCGCAAAGGCCACGAGGCAGACGGCGGTACCACGAGCTCTACATGTCGGGAAGACGGGGAGCGGCGCAGGACGCCACGGGCCTGGAGGGCGACTGTGCGTCTTTCAAATCAGAGGATCGACGGTTCGATTCCCCGGCTCTCCTTGAGCAAGACACTTAACCCTGAATTGCTGGCCGGAGCTGTGTCTACGGTGTATGAATGTAAGCTAATGCAGTATCGGATTAAGTATATTCATCAAATCCAAGTTTTAGCCCAAACTAAATAGTCAAATAATGTATCTTCTGTATCAAAGCTTTTTGGGAGAATAAGGAACAAACTACAGAAGAACCGCTCCGTTTTATTTAAAGTGTCCTCTCAGTGAAACATCACTTATTTCTACACAACGTCTGTTGGGAGAGCGCGATGACATTTGCATTGTTTGAGCAAGAGAGCAAAATATTACAAATATAAAAACGTCATGGCTCTAAATGGCTGCACGAGAGGGATCGCCGCTCCCCGCATGTTTGCAAAAACAATGTTTTAATTTTTGCTGGAACATCAGGCCGCCATGCCGAAAAATGAGCTATGCGAGGGAGGAGTTAATGCTGTCACAATATTGGAACAGATGAACATCGACGCATAACAGGACTCAAACTAAGTATTACAAAAAAGAAAAATAAATGATATGCTCATTGTCGACGTGCGTCCAGTGTGTGTAAACTGGCTGAATAATTCTCCTCTGCAGGTGTTATCGTGATAACGGACTGCTGCATTGGGACATTCTGTTATTGAATTATTGGTTCAATGTGATCGTCAGAAGTATGAATATCGCAAGTCCTCGTTCAGCTAGTTTTGATGGCCGACCTGAATTTTAAAATGTTTCATTAATCAGTGCTTTTATCAAAAATAATCTGTGCGTAAGAACACCGGTGCTAGGAGCTAAACGCTAACATTAGCGTGCAGACACGCGAACTTGGTGACGTTGTCTTTAAAAGTCTAAATCGTTTTTTAAATTGCACTCATCATCTCGCGCCGTAACCCGGGCTGCCTCTTCCCACAATCCTCCCTTTTTAGCTGAAGCGAACGAACCGGCCCATTAACCCCTCGAAGTCTGCGCCCGTTAACAATGAAACTCCGCTCAATGACTTTTTCTCGATCTGAATGAACAGCAATTTCGCTGTGACAAAGACATCAGCGGTGGTTTTCAGACCTCCTGTTAAATTTTGAGTTCGGTGAGAGCGAGTGCAAAAAAAAAAAAAAAAAAAAAAAAAGAAGAAAACTATCCAGCCTGCAATCTACTGGATGAATGTGATAAAACTGCTCTTTGATGCTTGGAAATAGAACAGGGGCATGTGTGCTGGTGTGCCGGCCAACATTGCAATAGGTGCCAAAAAGGCCTGTTGTGTATGTTGAGAAAAAGAATCATGATATTGAAATGGTCCCACAGATTGAACACACCAACAAATACAGATGCCACAGTGTGAGATTGTTTAGGTATGTGTCTCTGTACGTTCAACTTATCAGCAAAATATATTTTTTTAAAAAGCCGATTGCATCCTAATTGGATTTCTTCCTCAGACTTTTGGAAGAATGGCGTGTGCGATGCAAGCGCCGCTGTCGGGGATCTGAAAATATGAACGATGATGTGGACAACGCAAACTGACCACACACAACAACAGAATACAAAATAAATGGCATCATTAATTCTGATACATCCAGCTACTGCGTTCTCCATGGCCCTCAGTGGACCTACACGGTCTTGCAGAGAAATCTGCTCCCAATTTTTCCAGAAAAAGAACCCCACTGCTATTAAAAGACAACAAAACAAGAAAAACAAGGCTGTGCTTGGGGAGCAATATTACTTCCTCTTCTTTATTATTATTGTGATTTTTGCTCTTCCTATTTTACCTATTTGTTTTTTAAACAAAAGAAAATCCCAATAGCTTTCAAAATGAATTGAAAGTGTGTTACAGAAGAATCTAGCTCTTTTCTCCCTTTATGTTTTTGTCAAGCGAACGCCCCCTCATCCTTTCTCCGAGACTATGGCATGTTCTTTTTGATATATTAGCTCTGACACATGGGTCATATTTTCATTAATTAAACATGGGTTGTAATAATTTCATACTGATAGAAACAGACTTTATAGGCACACAGGATAGGCCTACATAACTTAATAAAAAAAGAAAAAAGAAAAGATAAATGCCTTTTGTAGTGTGTCTATACATTTTCTAAAAGGTCAGGGGCACCGACTCATTTCAATTCATCACACATCTGCAAAGGGATTGTTAAAAGTACGGAGGCGTTGTCTCTAACTATTACACATGTGTGCCTTTTCAGGTCCACTACATCGTTAACATAATGGGATGGAGCTGATTATCTTTCCATGCATTCATGCATGCTTACATTTAAAAAAAATTTAAAAAATGGTTTAATGTTGTGACCACAGGCTTTTAGACCCAGCGGTCTCTCCTCGGCCTTAGGAGACATCTCTGCCGCACAATTTTGACATAACGTCAATACCGTGAACACTTCTGTTGAGGATATTAGTTAATTTTTTCAATGTTTTTAGTGGCCATATATTACACATTGCACTTTTCTTTTTTTTTTTACTTTGAGAAGTTTTGCTGCTTAGATGATGAATGTGAGAAAGTAACCCCGTTCATTCCAGACTACTAAGAGCGTGACGTGGCTGTTGTCATCTTTTTCTTTTCTTTTTTTTTTGCAGTGCTTGTTTTGTGCAAATTAGTTTTTACAGATTTTCAAGGGCTTGTGATTTAATTTCCTACAGAATGACGGGCACTGCCCTGCTGCCCCGACTGCATGTCTTCTCATTTCCTGCTGATTAAAAAAAAGAAAGAAAAAGAAAATGTCAAACTGTAGTCACGGTCTTGGGGGTTTTGGTTTCCTGTTTTATTTTTGAATTTCCCCGTCTCTCGTGTCCTCCTGTTCCCTTCACTTCCTGCCCTTGTGATGAAGACCAAGCCTCAGGAACAGCACTAATACTGAAAACAATGTATACAATTTATTTGTGTGATGGTTCAAATCCATGTGTCAAAGTTGACTAATTTACAGATGCACAATATTAAACACTATAAAAAAAACACTGGAGACTGTTTCCATCCTGTTTTTCTTATAATAATAAATTGTATTTGTATAGCGCTTTTAAAAAGGTAATCGAGGCACTTTACATGGTATAGATAAAAAATAGAAGCAACAACAATACAAACAAAAAAGACAACTTATGATGATGATCACAAGCTCCCCTAGCCTGAACAAAGTAGTTTTTCTTTGTGCATAAAGTCACAAAATATGTTGTAAAGCTCTCTGAGGCCATTTTTATTTTATTTTAGGCGACACAAAATGCATTGAATTGAAAATAGTGATCTGAGGGTCATTCGTAACTGTGTCGGAAAGGCTCCGATAACGATGTTGTCCTGCTGACGGATCTGCAAACGGTCACATCGATCACTTTGCAAGGCGGTGACAGACAGTTTGGAGGACCTGCTGTTTGTGTGGAGAGACGGGAAGGTAGGGCAGAGGAAGGGGGTTGATGACCACAAAACCAAAGCGTCTCCCTCGGGTCCTTTTGGATGTCCCTCTGTCCCGTTACTGCCTCGCCACCCAGTGGTCCCTGGAAAAACACCCCTGAAAGAGAAGAATGCCAACCACGTGACTCTAATCCCCACATGCATTTTCTACTGTAAAGAAGAAACGCAGGATTCTTTTGCCCCATTTTCTTTCTCGGTGATAATTTCTCGCGAAAATTGTGAAAAAAACCTCCATGTGTGTTTCATTGTAACTGAAGAATCCTGCTACAAAAGCAGAGAGAAGTCTAGTATCTAAAGTTGTAATTTTGGGGGAAACAGCCGGAAGTTGGTTTTCCCATTTATTGATTTGATTGATTTGTGGCTGCCCGCGAGCGCGCTCGGAGCAGGCCGGTCGCTGCGGCCCCTGAAGCGCTGCTTGCAGCGTTGTAGAGGAGCGATCATCTTTCGTTGAGCAAAAAAAGGATAACCGCTGGAAGGAGGTGTCACGAGAACTGATAGTCGGGCGCAGAGTCGAGGGCCAAAATCTTGAAAACGTGTCGGTGCTCGTACAACGTCAGGCCTTGAGATTAACGGCGTCCCAGAGACAATAAAAGATGTGTTGGAAGCCGCAGTGCACTCACTATCGATGCTTCCAGGAGGCGCAAATGAACGCTGAAAACGGCAGGACGAGAGTTTGCTCATATCAGCTGTTCAAATCATGTTATGTAGCTAACAGCTAATAGTTAACAGCTAATAGCTAACGTTAACGCGCGCTGCCATCGATTTACACTATGATGCGTTCAGGTGCTATTCAGTAAAAATTAGTATGAGACCAAAGTAAATTCTGTTATCATTATGTGATCAAATGTCATCTTGTAAAATGTGAAACTTCAATTGTTTGTCACAACAATATGCAGATGACATAAACGCTGACAACCTGGTTCAAAGTATTATTAACAAGGTTGGAATTGAGATTAAAGAAGGAGCATGCAAGTGAAACCACGCGGTTGTCATTCTTCAGTTTCAAACACGCTGAATTAAATACGTTGATCCCACTAACAATGTCTCACATCCATTTTTGTTCAATGCATACAATAGTTTATGAAACGCCACACAACTAAGTGCACACCTAGAAGTGGTGACTTGATAGTGTTTTTTTTTATTTTTATTGTAATGTGACACAAAATAGTTGATGATGGATCGAAAAAACACGACTCAGACGTCCCACTGAAGAGCTCGTCCAGTTTTAGCATCTGTAACTAAAATAAAAGAATGATGATGTTCTGCCAGGTTCACATTGACATTTTCCCATTTCTTCCCCATAAATAACACTTTATTTTCACTTTTGGGTCCTCCACCTCACCCCGGGACATAGATATTAGAGATGCAATAACCTGTTCAACTTCTTAACTAAAACACGTATGTTCAGTACATAGGATGTATTGTTTTACTTTATAGTACTCGTATAAGTATCGTATAAAACATTCCTCCATGGACCTTTTCGGTTTTAGCTGCGGTTAGTCACTTTTTTTGGCTCGGGCCATCTCATGAACAACGAGACGACGCCTGTTAGTGAAACCCGTGCGTGACATTTACAAAAGGAGTGTGAAACGTGGAGGTTAGTGCGAGGCGGAGTCGGTGCTTTATGTTCTGAACGGAGCAGCGGCTCCGAGCCATCCATCACCGTAAGGGATTGTCGTGCGCGTTGACATTTCATACGCTGTGAAGGGAGCAAAGTGGGCTGCTGTTGTTGCCTAGTGATTCATTTGTGGTTGTGTTTTTTTTTTCGTCGTATAGGGGGGGGGGGTGGTGTGTGGGGGTGGTCCTGCAGAGCTGTGTAGGAGCACAGCGCTTTGTTTGAATGTCAGCAGCCGAGACGGAAAGAGACTGCTGTGCCCAATGAGCTATGTACAGTGTGACCCCGTGATTATGATGGAGTGTCCGCTGTGAGTGCACATTTACGAATGCTAAGAGCACCTTTTTATTCCGAGTGCGCGTTCTGAAAGTCGGGGGGGGGGGGGGGGAGGCTGTCACCGAGAACTCAAGAAATGCCGAAGTGTTTCGGGTGTGATCCATATGGATGAGAAGACTGATTTTAATACCTTTTTTAAAAACTGCCCCACGGCTCAGGAGATAATCCTTCTAATTCAAGTCTCACGTGAAAGTTGATTGGGGACTTTTAGACATTCTCTCACAAGTCATGTGCTCATTCAGTGCATGTCTTGTGCTGCTTGACCTCAAGGCACTTTCATCGATGATTTCCTTTCAGTTTTTACAAATTATGGCACCACCAAATGCAGTATTACAGCAGTTTGAAATGGAAATGGCTTTTTTTTATTGTTTAAACTATAACTGTTAATTGTACTTAGAAATGTCACCGGTAACATTTTATTCAAACCTTTAGCTCCGAACAGTTGCGAATATCTTTTTCTTTTTCAAATATTAAGTACTTCTGCTGTGCGTTGCCTTTGACGTGTGAGTGGCTCGTTCATTATCCCGCAAGATAGACTTTCAAGAATGGCAACGTGGCAACGTGGCAACGTGGCAACCTGTCGTGTAACATAAAGACTGTAACTGTGCTGGATTTCTCGCCACATACATATGTGTGTGTGTGTGTGTGTGTGTGTGTGTGTGTGTGTATGTATGTATGTAAATATATGTATGTGTGTGTGTATATATATATATATATATATGTATGTATGTATGTGTGTGTGTATATATATATATATATATATATGTATGTGTGTATATATATATATACATATTTATATACATGTATGTATGTATGTTTATAAATATGTGTGTGTGTATATATATATGTATGTATGTATGTGTGTATATATATATATTTATATACATGTATGTATGTATATAAATATGTGTGTGTGGATATATTATAATGTGTATATGTGTGTGTATATATATATATGTGTATATGCATATATATGTGTATATATATAAATATATCTATGTAAATATGTGTGTGTAAATATATATTTATGTATGTATATATATTTACATATATATATATACATACAGTATATATATGTAAATATATACAGTATATATGTAAATATATATATATATGTGTGTGTAAATATATATTTATGTATGTATGTATGTATATATATATATATAAATAAATAAAACAAGAGTTGGGGCTGAATGCGAAATGTGGGACCCGCTGCTGTCTGTCTGTGGAGCTCAGCAACAGACGAGTGTCTCTAAACGAGGCGTCGAACTGGCAGTGTTGAAATAGTTTACTGTTAAATTGACTGAACAAGTAAAACGCCACAAACGTTACCGTTATATATCCTCAGCTTTTTGTGTCCATGTGTAATCTTAAACGGCATGTCGGGCATTTAAAAAAATGTAAAAATAAATCACATTGAGTCACTGGGTTGTTGGTGAATGAATTTAGTGCACTTAACGTTCAAGCTCACAGTTCAGTAAACACACCGTTGCTTGTTGGTTCGGGTCCTGCTATCCTGCTCCTGGTTTAGTTGCTTTGGCGACCCCCTTTTTTCTGTTTACACGGTCGTTGACAACATCTCTCCCTCGGTTTACTGGATCCTCTCGGGCATGCGACGATGAGAAAGAAATCGGTCCGCCTTGTTCTCGGTGGGGGTGTGGAAACATCTCCTAATCTTGGAAGAAACATGGGAGAAAGCCGCGGCTTCAAAGGCCTCCGACTAGAGTTCCTGCCAGCCTGCTGACTCGGGAAGGAAGAGGTTTGTGTGAAGGCACTTCTCACGTAGGTTCAATATGGTCCTCACAGCTTCCTTTTCAACTCTCCCCCTGTCGCATCTTCACAGCCGTGTTGCCCACCTCAAAGCAACCGCACTTGGAGCGCCATGAAAACACTTAACCGTTGATGTTTAAAGTTACAACAAGGAACTCTCATTTTGTGTTTTCATTTTTGCGGCCGCTGCTGTAGAGTAGACGAAAGTGGTTCCAAGTGGAGTCCCTTCAGGAAAACCTCTCAGCACTACATCGAACCGTCTATGAGAGAAAAATTGAGAGAGTGGGGTTATCAAGCAATTCGTTTGAATTGTTCTTAATATTGACGCTCGTTACGTCAGTATTTATTTGAAAGAACGTCCCCGTAACCCCCGTCAGCCCATTTAACTCTTTATTGACGAAGGCAAAAGTTGTTATTCTCACTTTTTTTTTTTTTTTTTTACCGTTTACATTTAGCTTTTCTGTTCTGAAATTTGCATTAAAATATGTCAACGGAGACGCGTCTCAAGTCTTTGTCTTTTTAAAAAAAATGTGTCTTTTGAAACCGTTTCGGCAATTTGGAGGTGAAAATAAAAAAATAAAAGAGATTTAGTTGAAAAGTGGAAGGTTTACAAGATTTAAAAAAATTAAAAATACACGTTAATTTCACGTATGTTAAAGAATTAGCACTCTCCTGGACAAAGGATGCATTCATTCTGTCAAAACCCATCAAATGAAGGGTTATATTTCTTTCACAGTGATGAGACCTTTCCTTTCATCTTCAAGAGCAGAGAAAATACTAACAAGATTGAACATAGTTGCTGATTAATGGATTAAAAAGGAACTTTAACAAGGAAACCTGATTCCATTTCTAACACATACGCCATGATAAATGACCCATTCAGTAAAATGACTTTCTATCAGCACACTGTGACTATGTTTCAAGCAACTGATACTTAACCCTGATGCCCCCAAAACAAAGCGCACTTTTTTTTTTATTTGGGCTGTTTTCTGTCTGGAGGAAACCAATTTAGTCATATTTTAGTCTCCCGGTGCAGAAAAGCGATTTTATTTGTGGCCCAAAAATGTTGTAGTTAATTTTAACACCACTCACTCTTAACACACCCAAATATTGGGTATTGTACTGCCTTCAAATAGACTGAAACAATATCTCTGGATTTCTCTCTTTCAGTCAAATAGCTTTTGTTAGCATAAGCTTCTGCTCATGGGTATTAACACCTGTCAAAATCATTGCACTAAAATGTATTTTATTTTGTACTGAAACACTGATAACATAGTGGAGGCTATATCTACATGGATCCGAAGATATTGAGAAAACTTAATTTAAAACCTCGTACTCATATATATCCTCAAATATTCAAATAAAATCTCAAATAAAAATATTAAAGTGCAGAGAAGCGGAGACTTTTCAGCTCAGGTAGATATTACACATCTATATTAGCATAGCAAATGGTAGTTCGCTGCTTTATTAATGCTCTGAGTATCGTGTAGAGAACCTCTAACAAAATGTCTGTTTTACGAAAAATCTGTCCAAAAAAGGCCTGGGTGCAACTGAATACAGATTTGGAGGGTGTGATAGTAAATAAATAAGTACACTCTCAGCCACTCAAATCTCTGCTCTCATCTCACCGGCCGGGGCACATGTCAGGGTCGGGAAAGGTCATGAAAATACCAAATAGTCGCAGCGCTGCTTGTTGCAGGATTAAAGACTTAGTTTACAATTTCCATTCACTAATATTCCTGCCTACATGTCCGGGTGAACCCTAGCGCGCATTACCACGGAAACTAACACAATAGCTGACAACATATATATATATATGTATGAAAAACTGTTATTACTGTGCAGAGGCGTGCACATGGTACACAAGGACATGGAGTGTCCTTGCAAATAATGATGTAACCCGCTGTATTTCGGTAGCTTGTGATTAAGATAAGTGATCAACACCATGTTGAACGCTGTTGTTATTTCTTTCATCCTCGGGGGGGAAGAAGGATGGAACGAATCAGTGCCGTTTCGCCGGCCGCCTCTGTCCACTGCCTCTAATGTTAGTGTGGCCATTTTGCTTCGCCTCGCGGAGCCAAAGTACATAAACACCATTATCAGAGGAGCAGTTGGAGTGCGGTGCTGTCAAACAAACAATGGCCCTGTGGAATTACCTGCCATGGCTCATACATGTCGGGGAGCCGCCATCATCCTCGCTTCAACCTCGGGTCTGAGAGCCCTCGAGTTTTGTGTTGTGTTCATTTGGCTTCTGAGTGATTGAGGAGGACCTGACTTATTAATTAAGAATGCTGATTGCTGTAATTTGTAATCATCCCTCCTATAATTTCTGCAGTGCGCAGAGGGAGGCCCATGAACAGCAACAATGTGCCATTTTTTTATTTTATTTTTAATCCTGTGAGCGAGCGTGTGTGTGTGTGTATGTGTGTGTGTGTGTGTGTGTGTTTTCTCGGCCCGACTTTGAATACCTTGATTTAATAATACAGGTTATGAATTAGTGGTGTGCTGTTGTGGTTTTTTATAACAACCAATTAGATAAAAATGGAGGTATTCGGGTTACACACAATTTGCATCCGTATTATGCCTCTGATGTGAAATGTGGTTTGCAATCAGGCATTAGGTGGAGTTTTTTTTTTTTTTTTGCTCAGCTTTTTAACTCTAAAAGTTCAGAGAAAGCAGACTTTCTTTGCATAAGGCCATTACCTATTCGGTCGGCCCCGGCTCAATGGCTTGTTTTATACCGCTATCATTCAAGGTTATGCTGAACCTGATTTGTACCGTCATTAAACGGGGTTCTGTTGACACTTCAAAGTACTCATACGCTGAATCATGGCCCTTCCGCGTGCTTTATGAAATGCCCCCCTCCCCGTGGAAGGAAACTGAAACAATAACTTGCTCGAAGATTACCCTGGGATGTCCATTTTTTACGTGCGGTAGTGAAAGCCGTGAGATGTATTGTTTAAAGATTCAGATTTAGTCGAGTTCAATCAAAATCTTGCATCGCAGTTCCCGTTTCATCTGAAATGAAGCATTATTTTAACAGCTGTTTCACTTTTCTCGCTCAGAGTTTCCAGTCGGAAAAGATATCTTGGGAGTATTTGGGTTTTTATCAATTTTTGGCTTCTGTATTGACGAGCTTTCTTTCTGCGATAACCCTCCACGCGGGGAGAAAAACATGGGAGTGGAGGTTAATAACGTTGCCAACGATCCTTTTTTCCTTTTTTGTTGTTGTTTGTAGAGTTGAGCAAAAGTTCACGGTGATAATTGAATCTATGCATAATCGTCAAAACTGCAGAAAATCAAAAAGGCACACGCAGAGATTTCCCGAAGAGGTGTTTTGACTCCCGTAAGCCTCGCCGTGCGTCGCCGTCTCAGGCATTCGGCAGCCAGAATGGCTAAACGGACACATTTGTTGCGGTGGGATTCCTTTGGCGCGACGCACCACCTCAGATTAATTGTTCCTCCGAGGAGCGTTTGTGTATACAGTTAGAAATGAATGGAACCGGTAGCCTTTTATTGCCTTTCCCCTCCTCTGGGGCACCGACCTCCTCTCTACCAAACTATAAGAAGAGGAAGCAGTCGGCACTGCAGCTGGATCTTCACGACAGCGATCCCAGTAATCTGGAAAGAGAACTATATCTGTGTGTGAGGAACTTTCCATATTGCTCTTAAGGTTCCTCCGTCGTGGCAGTTGCTGCTTGTTCCTTTCTGTCCACGCGTGCAGGCTCAAAGGCTTTAAAAGAACATCCACCATTACTCAAACCAACTCTTTGAGGCCCATAGAAGAGCGACATAGGGACGCTGAGAAAGGTTCAACTTCATGTCCAACGAATATGCCGGGATGACAACCCAATCCTCGTTTTGGATTCCCTCGTGAATCGACCTTTTTAAACGACGACTTCCCCACAGTAAAACTTTAACCAGCTACCAGGAGTTGAATAAGAAAAACGATGGATGGAAACGCATCGCTTGGGAAACTTAAATGACTTAATTCAAACATGTGTCGGACCTCGTCTCTATGTAGATGAGAACAAATCACTTTAAGGTAACAAAAACACAACGATTTTGATTAAACACTGATAAAGATATATAAATCTATAGATATAGATATATATTGTACTCATTTCTGCTCATAGAGCCATCAAAATCCCTCACATTGGTATTTAAAATGTTCATTACTGTAAACACACATGGAAAGTGGAAATCAACAAGCTAAAATCTCTCCCACTCCCGCAGAAATGTCGGCTTCGAGCTGGCGTTGCCTCTGTAGCTGGCAGGGAAACGTGTTTCTTTGTGTCGCCGATTTCTCGAAGAGGTCGGAGGCGGCTCTGTGTGTGTGTGTGTTTGTGTTTGTGTTTGTGTGTTTGTGTTTGTGTGTGCGTGCGCGTCGTGATGGAAGAGTGGAGCGGATGCTGCTCTTTCTGTTGCGCTCTGAGATTTGAGCTCCCGAACCAGGCCAGCGTGCACTCCCAGCGCCGTGCGGCCCCTGAATGGGAAGCTCCAGCAGACACTGACTGCGAGGTGCAGACCTGACGAGCCTGCGTTGGCAGATAAGGAAGAGCGGCGCCGGTCAACAACGGCGCCGCACAATACAAATGCTAATATCAAACCGTCGGCTCGCACCGCGACGGGGTACTTACCCCTGCGATTTCATTGAATTCCACCTCAAGTCACCTGACCGGGTCAAATCAGATCCCCGCTGCTTATCTGTGAGAGCCTTGCTTGATGACTAAAAATAAGAAATGTTAAGCATTGTGGCCTTATGCAAATACATGTCCTTCTGGCTCCACATGGAGGAACAAGCCCCCGAAGGGCCGTTACTGGCCGTCCTATCTCCGTTCTTCATGCTAAAGAGAAATGTCGTTCTTTAAACTGCCTCCTGCGTCTAAATCTGGGCAGATATCAAATACCTGTTGTTTGTTTTTTTTAGAGAGCTGCACGGACATTTTTCAAAACGCCGTCTGTCTTGTGGCGTCAGCACAAGGTTTTCACAACATGGAGCACATGTAGCAGCCGTTTTCCACGAAAAATGACGTCATTGTAAACCGCGCAAAGGCTCAGCAAGTGGTAACTAGAATGATTAGTCTAAACTAGTTCAGCGCTCATCCCATTGGAGAGATGGACTTTATATAACATCCGCATTTTTCTTTCTCTGCGGGGGTAATTGTCAGCCCACGTGGCATGAGATTTGGACGTGTTTAATGTGTTTTAATTTAAATTTTGGGCTTAATTAAAATGCCCCTGAGTTACAATTTGAGAAAGAGAGGTAATCTATCTTAAAACTCCTGGTGGCAACCCTGTCTCCTATGAAAGGAAATTCCCACACAACTTAATTGTATTCTCCTTTACGGTCGCAGTTTTGAACACTTCTACTAAATCACAACTACTAGGTTAGGTTGAGTGAAACATCATGGATTAGTTTGAATTAAGTGTGTGTTGTTGTGTTGTATTTATATTATGGAATTAAAATAACTTTTGGTTTCCCACGGGACACAAACAGAAATCCTGTCCACCCCGACCTCCGCCGTACGTGGACTTAAGTGGACTTTGTTTCCCTCGAACCAGACCAGGCTGCTCGCTGGCGTGCAATCCTTTTTTAAATGTTTTTTTTATCATATTAACCCCCCCCCTCCCCCCTCCCCCCTGAACTTTACTGAACATAGTGTAAATGTGAGGTAATTGAATTACAAAACACTGGATCAGCTAACGAATAATATTGGGATTTGGATGAGTACAAAGTTGCACACAATCAGAGATAAGAGAGCGCATGCATTATCACAGTTTGTGGGCTATTAAAATCCCAACTGGCTGCATCATTTCGAGCTGTCATTAAGAGGAGTGTTAATGACTTGCATTGAGGCCCACACAGCAGCACCGTCTCGTCGCCGCCTCCGGGCTGCGACGTGTCAGAATCGTTTAAAAAAAAAAAAAAGAGTCTGCCGGGTCTTGACTTCTCGCATCTATCTCACATGAAAAGATTGAAGTTTGTGTTGTGCTCAATATGAACAGAAATAAATGTCTGTTTCAACAAACTTTGATGAAGTCAGTTGCTTTGGCGGTACTAATTTGGTATATTTGGAGCTGCAATGCAAGAGGTTCTTGTTTTATTCAGTCTTTGGTGTACATCACTCATCTTTCTCCTTTTTATTGTATTGTAGTTTACACTCGGTCAAATAACAGCTATATATATATATATATATATATAAATAAATAATATATATAAATAAATAATATATATATATGTATAAATAATATACTGTATATATATATTAATATATATATATATAATTTACATATATATTATTTATATATATATATTATTTATTTATATATATATATATAATATATATAAATAAATAATATATATAAATAAATAATATATATATGTATAAATAATATACTGTATATATATATATATATTAATATATATATATAATTTACATATTATTTATATATATATATATATTATTTATTTATATATATATATATAATATATATGTGTGTAAATTCTATTTATATATATATATATATATATATATATATATATTATGTTCACAAAAGTAGATCTCCACTTGTTTTGATGCATTTAAAAAAAGTGACACATTATTCCCATTATAGTCATCTGATAAAGCGTTATAACCCCGAAAATGAATGCTAATGCTCCACCACGTCTACCTGATGGCTACATAGCCCACTTGCACTGCCCGCTGTCAGCCACGTAAACTTCATACGGTAATAATTTATCAATATTGTGTTGACCCCGCAGAGGCCAAATTAAAAAGGTCAATGAATGCAGTTTTTAAATGAGTCAGTCTACGGGCTACTGGTATGTAACATAATCATTCTGCCACAGATTATTACTTGTTCCCAGGTCCTCGTTTGCAAAAACTGGAAGCATTTATTATTGCTTGCGATGCACATATACTAAGAAAGTCCCACACCGAAAGACCAACATCATAGTGGCTGGTGCTAGTTGGCCCCTATTGGCCCATCGGTGAGAGAGAGAGAGAGAGAGAGAGAGAGAGAGAAATCTGAAGCTATCCAGCTACATTTTCACCCATTTTATTAAAGTACAAACAAAAGCCCACAGAATGATGAGCAAAACAAAACGTATCAGCAGCAACTGCAGCTTTATTTCTCATATTATTATTTTTTTTAAAGCGTACAACAAGACCGTTGACACATCTTGACAGAAAATGGTCGGCTATAGTTGGTTTGGTTTGCCCCCCTCTCTGTGGTGTGTGTGTTAGATTATATAAACAGACATTTCTTCCTCACGCGAATACAGAGCGTACATTTGAACCAGTCGGCCTTTGCGATCGGCTGAAGTGCACCGTGTCCTCGTCCGCTTGTGAGGACGTCGTGTTACCGCGCTCGGTTTTCGGGGAGAGGGTTTAGACATCCTCATTAAAAAAAAAGAAAAAAAGTTTTCTCGTCTGGTCCCGCTGCGGCGGACAGATGGGTATGACCTCGACGCCAGTTTGCTTTTTAATGATGATTTTCCTGTACATCACATCATTTCAAGTTCTCATCCACTTTATTCTCTGTGCTTTGGAGAACAGCGTGGAGGCCGTTGCGCCGAGCATGTTCTGACAGTAGAATGGGCAGTACGATATATCTCTATGGATGTCAAAGGAATAGGTATCAAAACAGCTATAGATATATATATATGTATATATATATTTATTTTTTTATTTTTTATTATTACAATCTAATGCACATACTTGTTGCCCAAAAGGTTGTTGCGCTGTGGTGCAGCTTGTTGTTGTTGTTGTTGTTGATCATTACTGCAGACAGCCTGCCCGTTGGCTCTGCTCCGTGGGCACCCTTGGGGGTGGTGGGTTTGAAACCCGACTTCTCCCTGTATGGATAATTATGCCCTCTGCTTGTTATGCTTCAAGCCTCAAGCACACGGGCAGCTGGAATGGAACAGAGAGCAAACATTTAGCCTCACGATGTAAACATCAAGCCTTTTGTGTGCCGGGAGTGTGTTGAGTTGTAGTGGATTTTATATACACTTGCACATGTAGATAAGAGAGGTTATGTTTTAAATTAATACATAAAGAAAGTTAATATTCTGAGGAATGTATTATGAAGCATAAGAGAGGATCACTGTTTTATTATTCTGTTTGTTAATGACAAATGTAATGATTCATTGTATGATGCATGAGAATGAATGATGTTTTATTGTTTAGACAGTAGTTAAAGGGATGCCGATTGAAACCTGAGATGTTGCTTTTATTCTGAAGGCAGGATAATAGGGTTTTATTCTGAAGAGGAACTTCCTGTCCTTGACCGGAAGTGTGAGCTTTGACCCCCGCTAGTTTATCGATTTGAGGCATTCTTTGAAGTGGCCAATGGAACTAACCTTCAGGTGTGAACCGTATGTCTTATTCGCTGGTCAGCGTAGCATGCTGTGTCTCTGAAAGGTATTTGCATGAATACCTCCACTAACCAATGGGAGCTTAGCTCAGCGAATGGACTGCGAATAAAACTAATTGTGAGACGTGAATTTGTTCTCTTACGTGGTGACGCCAGACAGAAACTGCTGGCTACGTCAGGAGACTGTGGAAGCGAAGCCATGTGAGCGCGTCCGGGCCTGGACCATGTATGTATACAGATGACTCTTGTTTGTTATGATTAAATAATTATTATTATATATCTCTGGCTTCGGAGCTTCTTCTTCCAAGCACCAGGTAGCTCGAGACTCTCGGAACTCTTACAAGTGCCACGGTTGATCTCGAGCAGTCTTTTTTAGAAAATATTTCCTCCCCCCACCCCCCAATGTCTAGGCATTTGAGGCATTCACAAAAAAACTGTAAAAAGAAGAATGAGTAAAATCAAGTTTTGTTTTGTCAAATTAATCTATGAACAAAACCGTCGGCTCTTCATTTCTGTCGATTTTTTTTTTTTTTTGCGTCGCTGCTTGACGGTTTAATAAAATTAAAAGTGAAATGAGAAAGAAATTCCTCTGTAGGTGTGAGAGGAAAATAGAAGACAATCAACTATCCGCCGCTTCATCATTGGTTAGAAGAACGACCAAAAATATGTTCTATTATTGGGACTTCAAAGCTTTCGCCACTCGGTGCATTGAAGCTCAATAACGTTAGCTAGCATCCCATTAGCCGGGTAGCATTTGTGCATATTTGCCCCCTTGTACCCGATTTAATTTCTGACGCTGGCCTGGAACAAGCCACAGAATATCAACATCAGCCAGCACTTAATGCGTTCTTTTTTACAACATTAAATTACAGACAATTCCTTTTTGAAATGTTTTAAAGTGAGCGCGCAATGCAAATCATGTTGATATTTCATACACAAGTAAACACAGTCATCAAATAATCAGCTAATGAGCAACATTAGACCTTGACTGAAACTGGTTCGAAATAAAATATGATCTACAGAAATATTGGCCTGTATTATTCATTAAAAGCTGAATGCCAAAACAACATTAATCAAACCTCTATATAGACTTAAATTATGTTTAGGCTGTCCCGAATGTCTTGATTTGAAATTCTAGACTTTAAATGATGATCTGGAGCCAGTTATTTTGCATTAAAAAGACTCAGAACCTTTCAGACTAAAGGTAATTCATGCTAAGACACTAATATACACATTGGCTTTTCGTGGCAAACGTCTTAGCAGTTTTCGAGCCACACCACCTGCCAGCCGCTGTGAATCAAGGCTCCCCCCAAACCACTAATCCCAATGTAACCCTTGGCAGGAAGGATGTTTTTTATTGCCCCGTACACACAAAATGACCACGATACATCAACAGGAGTTGAAAGGATTTTTGATCAATCCCAGTGAATCAAAGCTGGCTTCCTCTCGGGCTAAGCTTTCTTGTTTTGTTTTTTTCCTTTCTGAAAAAAGAAAATGCTTCGACTCAGCAGTTGGAGTTCGGTGCTAAGAGTTAGTGAGCGTAGACAATTATTTTCTCCAAGTCTTTGAAGGAAAAGAGCATTGTTATGACCATAAAAACAGACTTTGTACACAAACTCCCTTCTGTAGCCAGAGAGGCGGGACATGCAAGAGAATAACACACATTTTACCTATACTACATATAACTCACAATATTGTCTTTGCTTTTTCTTCCCCTGGGAAGAAAAAAAAAAAAAATCAGGTAAAGCAGGATTCAATTCAGGCGGAATAAATAAAAGCAAATTTCTACTAATCACAGCGTTGAATCGCAACGCATTCATTCAGAAATCGCAGTCTGAGATCTGAGAATGTACTTTTAGCCGCGGTTTGATTATTAATGCTTCAACCCACCTGCACCGTGTGCACGAACGCGCTGAGGACACTTCAGTAAATTATTCACCTTGCTGTGCAACGACAGAGAACATCTTCAAAGGGTGATGAGTGGTATTGAGCGCTGCTTACTCTGGGAGAGTTCTGGATGAAAGAAATGCAGACCTCATCAGTGGGATTTACTCGTATAAAGTGGCGCATGAGCTCAATTGACATATTGTTCAGGCTCATTTTGAAGCTGCATTCAAAATGTTTTGACTCGCCACACAGCAGCAGAAGAATCCTCAGACGAGCGTACAACCCGAACTTTATCCAGAAAAACTAGACGGGCAACAATTGCAATTTAATAAAAGTCTGACCTTCAAATTTCCATCTTTTGATTGCCATTTTCTTTCTGTGCGCTATGACGACAGCAATCCAGACGTAACCTTTTTTGACCGGCGTCCCGGAACCATCCCGATATTTATTTTAACCGTCCCGAAGTTTCACATTGAGCTACAATAAAGCTCCTGCTGCAATAAGTATGATTCTTGATTCCAGCACTGAAATGTAATGACAGATTTGTATCAGACAGAGGGCCAAACTTTAATTTCCAACACACGTTTGTTGTATAATGAGGAACATTCTTAGCAAACAGTCTGAATCCCATTTAGCGAGCGAACAAAACGCTGACAAACAAAAAAAGACCATCAATAATAGTCGTGATCGTATCGGCGTCCATTTTTCCCCACTTTTATCTTTTCTTGTATTGTCCTCAGTCGAAGCCATCTGATAAGATAAAGTGCATCTCCACAGAAATGATGACACAAATGTTATTTCCTTAAGGTCATCCCTGGCCTATGGAGACAAATGGTCTTTGTTGTCATTTCTTGTGTGTGTGTGTGTGTGTGTGTGTGTGTTGGGCTGACAACATTGTTTTAACTCTGAAAATTATGCCGCAAAAGGTCTTTGAAAACGTGCGTTGCTTTTGACAGCAGCAGTTTGCTTTAACTTCAATCTGCCGGGAGAGTGTTTGCGTTTTTTGGAACAATGAAGCAGGTCTACACGAGGCTGCAAGCCAAGGGGGGGGGGGGCACCTGTGATCAATAATGTGTTTGGTTGTTTGGAGGACAGATTTAAAAGAGAAAGGAGAGAGCTCCGACACAGCCTCTACCCTGGAAATACAAAACAATGCCTCGAGAACGTGACCATACTCTCAACATGGGCAGGACTGGGGGGTATAGGGGCGTGTGTGTGTGTGTGTGTGTGTGTGTGTGGGGGGGGGGGCTCATTATCTGTAACCAGTGTAGCATACACTACACGGCACAAGCATTTCCTCTGCATCATCAGCCAGTAAGCACACAACACAATCTGGTGAATCAGTGTTAATGATTATGTGGATATCAGTGTGCTTGTTCCACTCTGTGACCAGAGGATGAAGCATTAAGCTGTTAATCTTCACGTATTTAGCGGCTGGCCAGTCGCTTTATAACTCCACCATGCTTTCATCCTACAGTTACGGAGCAAAGCAATAATCCTCTGAGATGAACTTTAAAAGTTCCGTATTGATGAAACATGCAGGACCTTTGAGTGCAGTCGGTGCCGTCACTGTCTGCAGGTAGAAAGGTGGAAACCATTTAAGGGTCCCACAGTGTTGTTTGATATTTATGTGTGTCCATTTACTTTTGGCCATATAGTGTATCATTGCACTTCTGTGGGCATTTGTCACGTGCACTGGCCAACAATGACTGGGTGAGCTTCTTGATCTTTACGCGTCTCAAATATTTAGACATGGTTTCTCCGTCTTGGTTAATTTGGGTAAATGTACAGTCTTGAAGGGAGATCAAAGATAATGTGCTGTATAGGCCCCCTGAAGAGTTGTCAGACTTACCAAGCTTATGAGTGGACTGTATGATGGATTTATGGCTGGAACCAACAATGCATTTAATACATTTGAAAGAAGAATGGGAATTAATTGAATGTTGTGCGGCAGCATTTTGGGGTCGTCCAGCCGCTCTCAGCATGTGCTCTCACAGGGTAACAACCAGGCCAAGCTGACTGAGGTTCAGAAGAGGACACAGAAGGGATGCCAAGCTGGGCACCGGCCATTACAACCATTCACTCTCTCTCTCTCTCTCTCTCTCTTTTCTGGTATATTTTCTTTCGGTGATCATCCTCCAGTATTTTGAGTTTGTTTGGAGCGTTCCATGTAGTATTTGGTCCGAATTACTGGATAAATGCCAGTGGAAACTAATGTATTAATACAGGGTAACTTAAACTAGACCAGGGGTGGGCTTTCCATAGGGGATACCGGGGAAAATCCCCGGTAGGCCGACGGGGTTGGTCTGGTCCAATACCAATTTTATTATATTTATAATGTGGTAATAGTATGCCAAAAGTATACTCTTGGCATACTATTACCACAATATAAATATATTAATAATGTGATGTTTACATATTTGTAAAATACTCTATAATATACTATAATATATTTCAAATATACTTTAAGTGAACTATCGGCATGCATATTAGCACATATGCAGTCATATACTTAAATTGTACTAAGTATACGTTTAAGTTGTTCCAATTTAGCACACAAAAATATACTAAATACACTTCAAATGGTGCTTAATTACTATTTATTCACTATTTGAACATCCTTAACCTGAAGCTCCAGGGCCCTGGTCATGATAATCACAGCAGCTTGTGAAAATGGGGAAACTGAAATTGTGCTTTCTGCAAAATATTCTCATCCATTTCACAACATGCAGATCTCTCGTGGAAGAGGGATGAATATGCCTCTGCTGTTGGAAACCTCCTGCAGGAGTTTGATCGGCGTCTTGCTGACTTCAAGGCACGCCGTGGCACCTTCCCAGCTGTTTGCAGACGACTTCTCAGCCGATGTGGAGAGTGTCGCAAGGATGTTGCAAATGGAACTTATTGACTCGCAGTGCGACCGTGATCCAAAAGCTAAACTCAGAGATGCACAAGGGCAACCAGACCTGACAATTTATGAGAGAATTACCTCCATCCTTCAGTCGGGTAATGTGCCTTACTTGGAAGCACATGCAGTATCTATGTGAGATACTTTTCTCGACTATGAACTTTTATAAATGCTAGTTCATTGCCTTTGTTGGTTCGTAATGTAACAATACAAATATATTTGCACTGTTAAAAACGACTATAAAAATGTATAGAAACTGCTCGTTGCATTCTTTTGTTAAGTATGATGAAAATACGTTTTAAAAAATATTGCACTTTTCTTTTCTGGGAATTAATTGCAATAAATGGATGATAAAAATGCCAAAATAACTACACTTTTTTTTTTTGGACTGACTAATTTGAATCTAGGCTCTTGCCTCTCCAGACGAGAGGTCATCGTCAAAAATAAATAAATAATAAATAATAAACCAGGTGTAATATAGACAATCTTTACATTCTTCTGACCCTCATGAACTTTGCAAGAGCGTGCCTCAAAGTGAGTACGTGGGTGTGGACATTGGGTTTGGGCCAGACAGTTGGAGATAAGCAGGTGAGCATAGTGGGGCGACTGTGGGTCAGTGGTTAGCACGTCTGTCTTTCAATCAGGGGGTTGGCAGTTCCATCCCCGCCCTAGTCGATGTGTCCTTGAGCAAGACACTTAACCTTGTATTGCTCCCCGTAGCTGTGTCTACGGTGTATAATGTAACATGTAAAGTGTCTTTGAGTATCTTAAAAAGCGCCATATGGATTATTATTATAGTGCTGCATTTAGCAGCTAAAGAGTCAGGTGTTTCCTTTAGAGTTGGACCCAAAACGGAGCTAAAAGAGTGAATATCGGACACATTAATGAAAATGTCACTCTCTGCCGGATGTATAAAGAGCCAACTGTTTGTTTACAACATCGCTATAGCAACTTGTCAAGCAGGTACGTTCTACTGCTACTGCAGTTCTTAATTAATAAGCATATTGATCGAACATCGTTGCCCTTATTAGGAAATTACTGACTTTAATAAAACGTTCAGCTCGCCAATGCACTCGATCACTTGAAGGCTGCTGGAGTAATACATGCAGACATCAAGTTAGAACATATTATGTTGGTGAACCATGCACGGGAGCCTTACAGAGTTAAAGTCATCGACTTCGGCCTGGCCCATGAGGTGTCCGCTGCAACCCGGGGCGCCTACATCCAGACCGGTCCGTACAGGTGAGTGGAACCATGTTGGATCTGTCGGGGGTTTCCCTGCAGTCGTATGAGAGGTCATATGCTTCAAGTTGTCAATAATACAGGTGCCTCTTAAATTAGTGGAAATTGTCATCATGGCTAGTGTGATTATGGTTGTTTTTTCCTCTCACAGGTCTCCAGAGATTATTTTGGGTCTACCATATAGCGAGGCCACAGATATGTGGTCTGTGGGCTGCGTCACTGCTTACCTCTACCTCGGATTCTTCCTCTACCCCGGCATGAGTGAATATGACATGGTAAGGACTACGAGAAGTTTAATCATCGGATTTACTTGTGTGTAAACGTGACTTCAGATGTCCTGACATGCTGTTGGTACAATGTCTGTCAGCTGCAGCCTGCCAGAAACTTCAAACCTGCTGTGCCAGTCTGTTTGTGGCCATCAGAAAGAGCCAAGTTTATGTCCAACATGAGCTGACAGCAAGTCAGAAAAAGCAATCTGCGAGTCTTTCTCTTCTTTTTTTGATGCCATTTTAGCTTTTAGAAGCCTTTCACATGACCAAACTGATATTAACTCCTGTCTAGTGTGCATACGGTCTGTTCAACGTTGCTGAGGCTTGTGGAGCCACACGTGTCCAGTTGATAATACCAATGCTGTCTAAATAATTATTCAAATAAATTCCTTTAAGACAGTTTCATAATAGACACGTTGCAACACTAGATCATCCGTAGAGAGTTGTGGATCTCCAATTTAGAGAGTAACTTATGTAACCGTGGTGGTCAAAACAGTACCAATTCTTCTCGTTGACAATATGCTAAACATGACCTTTTTTTCCCCACTAGAGATTCATATATTTTCCTAAAATTATAAATGTTTCTGTCCCGGGAGCAAAAGCTATATATTAGTGTGTTGTTTGCTGGTATTAATCATTATTAAGACAAAAGGACGTCTTTTATGTGAGTCGACATTAAAAGATAAGCAGTGATATATGTTTTGCAGAGACTCGGCTGGATGGAGCCGTTCAGCCAGGGGACTTTTTTTTCTCTCGAATGGAGCAGAGAGTCATTCAGAAAAGCAAAAGGTGGCTTGTGGTTATGATGAATAATGTACAAACTTCAGAGGAAACAGAAATGCTCACTGTTCTCGGTTTGTGTTAATAAAAACAACGTAATGTAACTAGTGTAAATGCCTAAAAAAATAGTCCATAGTGGACTTACTTAACAAACATAACAACTTTATATAATGAGTAAAATCAGCTTTTTACTTATGGGTCCACATGGGACATGAACAACCACCTCCTGGGTGAAAGTCCTGTTTTTTGTTTGAATTTAACTGCAGTTGTTGGCACAAGACTTTTCAAGGTAAAGTGCAATCATGGAGCCAGTCATGGTTCCTACTCTCCAAACCGAATCTCAAATAACTTAATGAGATCAGTTAAATTGGCTAGAATCACGTTAGCCTGGATGAATTAAACCCCCATGAGTAGAATTTGAATATTTCTGACTTTTGGTGACATGTTCACAAAAAGCACAGCGTGCCAATGCGTATGAGGCTCGCTTTGGGCCAGACATTGATGTTCTGCCAACTTCATTATGATAAAACGTCGAACATAAAGGCCAAAACGTCTCCAATACTTCAGAACGGACATAAACGCAAGGGCAGCCAGCAGAGAAGCACAAGGTTCTGTACATATCACAGAGGGACATTTTGGGGCGCTGCAAGGACGACCAAATAAATGTCTGTGAGAATGTGACAAGTTGGAAAATATGTACTCTTAAGAAGATGAAGAAAATGGTGATTTCATGATCTGTTAAGCTACAATCTGATATGGTTGTGGATACGTGTTTAAAAGACTAAGATGGCGTTTTTCTTACTTTGTTTATTTCGTTCTTTATTGTGCAATTTAAGATATAATAGTGTATAGATATATAACTGTGATCTACATAGTGGTCTTGATCTTGAGTCTAAGATCGATTGCTTTAGTCTCCGCCCACATACCTCAAGGGAAACCGCGATCTTTTTCCTCATTACAGTGAATTCCTTGCTGAGGAAAAAAGCATTTAAACGTAGAATACGTTTGGACTATATACTGTACTGTGGATCTCTTCCTATGTAAATTATTGTTTTGTACAAATAAGATATTTGCACTGTGATTAACTGATCTACATAGTGGTCTTGATCTTGAGTCTAAGATCGATTGCTTTAGTCTCCGCCCACATACCTCGAAGGTAACCGCGATCTTTTTCCTCATTACAGTGAATTCCTTGCTGAGGAAAAAAGCATTTAAACGTAGAATACGTTTGGACTATATACTGTACTGTGGATCTCTTCCTATGTAAATTATTGTTTTGTACAAATAAGATATTTGCACTGTGATTAACTGATCTACATAGTGGTCTTGATCTTGAATCTGAGTTCGATTGCTTTAGTCTCCGCCCACATACCTCGAAGGTAACCGCGATCATTTTCCTCATTACAGTGAATTCCTTGCTGGGGGAAAAAAACATTTAAATCACTCTCGTGATTATTTATCGCCCCCTTTTTCAGGTATGTTGTTGATTATGAACGAAGTTAACATGTCGGTATGGATGTAAGATGTTTCCTGAGAATGTTGTTGTTCTATTTTGGTTACTTTAGAAGTGTGTGTGTGTGTGTGTGTGTGTGTGTGTGTGCGCGCGTGTGCGCGTTGACGGCGTAATTGTAGCTAGTGTGTAGCCGCCATTTTGTGAAAAAACGGAAGTAAGTTATTTTGTGTTTTTGGAATATGAGAGAAAATGAGAAATATCTCAGGTAATACTGTAGAATAAATATGGACTATCTACTGTACTATGGATATCTTATGTAAATTATTGTTTTGTTTAAATAAGATATTTGCACTGTGATCTTCATAGTGGTCTTGATCTTGAGTCGGAGATCGATTGCTTTAGTCTCCGCCCACATACCTCAGGGGTGTAACATGACCAGATGATGCCCACCTTTTGCAGGTACTACTTCAGGAAAAGGAATGTTTCTGGGGGTCGGGAATTACGACCCCAGAGCCACGGCTTAATCCTAAACTCCTAAAAAATTCCTGGCCATTTGAAAGCGATTTGAATATTATTTGTCATAGTATGGTTGTGGCTTTTACATTACTCTGTCATATACTTTGTACTGCTATGTACAGGTATTATATTCTCATCATCCTTTCAGCAGCTCTGACGCATCATCCAAGGAGGAGGATAATGGTGGTGAATTTAAATTCCACTATCGGTCCTTTTTTTTTTTTTTTTTTAAAGAAAAGCCTCTCACTCGCATATTTAAATATTCAGTAGCTAAAATTAATAGATGAAATAGATAAAAAATAATGAGTTTTTAATCACGGCAGCGCTGGGTGTTTAATGTATCTCCAGGAAAGAGAGTCCTGGAGTTCTCCAGAGAACCGAGAGGCCTTTTTTCAGTTGTGGATGAGTAGAAACTTACAGACCTCGAGATATACCATGATAGAAATCTGCCCTTTTCTTTATTTTTATTTTTTGTCTTTTCTCTTCCCCCTCCTGTCTTTACCAGCCGTGTGTGTGTGTGTGTGTGTGTGTGTGTGTGTGTGTGTGTGTGTGTGTGTGTGTGTGTGTGTGTGTGTGTGTGTGTGTGTGTGTGTGTGTGTGTGTGTGTGTGTGTGTGTGTGTGTGTGTGTGTGTGTGTGTGTGTGTGTGTGTGTGTGTGTGTGTGTGTGTGTGTGTGTGTGTGTGTGTGTGTGTGTGTGTGTGTGATCACAGCAAAATGTGGAGCTGGAGAAACCTACTGAAGCAGATTTGAGTACTTTACCAGGTGTTTATATATATATATTTTTTTTTAGATTGTATTTCATTGCCAGCGCTGTAGAGTTGCGCCCGTGCAAGAAGCCGTCACAAAACTTGACAGATGTGCACAAGGCTTTGAAGATGGATGTGGCCATTGGCCCCTCCCACTGCTCTGATTTGGCCCACTGTAAGATTGTCTCTAGTTTTCTATTATTATAAATAAATGCGTGGGATCGGTATATTGCCTCCCAATAAACCTCAACCAGTCTTCACTCCCAGTTATTTTCAGATAACAAGGCAGGAAAGACCTGCCACCACAGCTGATGTGGGATTGGCGAGGTCCTATCAGGAAGCTGCCATTCCCAATAAAGAAACAACTCTTTTAATTACATTCAATCCATCAAAAAAAAACTTTAAAACGGAGCCAGTCATATCACACATTGGGCTCCAATACGTTTTTCTCCTTTCAACAGGAGGGGCATTCAGACCATTTTCAGACGTTGCTCATGTTGGAATCCAAAGGTGTGTTTCTTTTCCAACCACTCAGCTGTCACCCTGTATACCAGAGTGTGATTCGGCTGGAGAGGGACAAAAAAAAAAAAACACATTTTCAGAGACCCGGGTAGCGAATTGGAGGAGGGGAAATGTACATGAGAGGGAAGAAAAAGGCAAATGTATCCTTTTTTTAAAGGGGCGTGGACAGGAACGAGAGAGATGCACCATGGAGAGGTGACATGTATAACATAGACATATATAAGACACATTATTATTATTATTATTATTATTATTATTATTATTATACAGTGCTGAGAAGGATATTGAAAAGACAGAAAATTAGCAAAAGGAGTCAACAACAGAGATGAGGATTCTGGTTTATGGCATTTTGGGTTTTATTTGAATGAAAAACACATCAATCAGATAGTTTGTAAATAAACCACCATTTAGGAAAGATTATCTAAATTACTTTTATTACTAGTTATTGCTCAGTCTATAAGAACTCCTTTTTAAAGATTCCAGGAATTGAACAACAAAGTAATCCTTTATACTTTTTGTTCTTTTTAATAGCCAACTCGATAGCAAGAAAACAGCATTTAATACAAAACCTCTTGGGCAACACAAACGCCAGTGTTGCCGCATCAAAAAAAAACAATAAAACAATTACTTCTCGAGAGCTCAAAACTAATTCTACACTTAAAACATCTTCGACTGTCAAGATTGGACGAGATCTTGCTGGCGTCGGCTTCACTTGACCTCTGGGTGTCATTTCCTCTCTCCGATGGCCTCAGTCTGACTGACCGAGGTCAGGCAGTTGATGGAGAAACACAGCATCTTGTGTTTATCCTCCCGGTTTTTAAATCTTCAATCGTAGGCACCATAGAAACTAGAAACATCATTTTGTAAAACACTTCAATAGTGACTGGTGATGTGAGCCTTGCGAGCGGCATATGGGAGCAACGTTGACGTACACACCTTTTTTAATGAGCGAGGCAGTAGGAATCGCACGGAGATAGATTGGTTCCAGAGCTGTCGTGTGTGTGTGTGTGTGTGTGTGTGTGTGTGTGTGTGTGTGTGTGTGTGTGTGTGTGTGTGTTGCATTTCATTCTCTCAGATGTTTCTGTGGTTTTCGGCAGCATGCTCGTGGCATGTCTTTTTTTTTTCTTTTGTTATCTGGAGTATCTGCTCGGTTACGGTGCTTCACATTAGGCTTGACCCGCACTCGCCGAGCCGCTGCTTTTTGTGGCAGAAATATTGCGCCGTGTGAATTATTATGCGCAGACCCTTTTTTTTTTTTTTTTTTTTTGTAAACCTCTCACTGTCGAGTCTTTTCAGCTTTCAGCCTAGAAAAGCCTGCTCGCTATCGCACTGTAACACTTTTAATTGTCCCGCAGTACAACAAGAACAAAAGAGGCACATTTTAATGCGGATCCTTTTGTGGGTTTGGAAACACATTTTTCATCCTGAGACGACGGCAACGATGTCTGCATTTGTGCGGTGGCAAATCAGTGGTGTGACAGATGTCACTGTTGTGATGAATGCAATTCATCGCAGAGCCAGACATGAGGGCTCTGCTCTTCTGTCTGTGGATGCCATGGCAACGCAGACAGAGCTGTGTGTGTGTGTGTGTGTGTGTGTGTGTGTGAGCGACCTGCCCACCTTCCAAACTCTCACCAGATTAACTTCCGTGTTCTGTCGCTGCGTCGGCCTGCCAGCCGGCTCGGTTTGATAGTCCAGATCTTCCCATCTGCTCTGGTCATCGACTATTTCACCTACATCTTTTTTCTCCTGCCAGCGTCGTCGCGCATACTTTCAAGGAGGACTTTGAAATTACTTGATGTGTGTTCTACTTTTTAAGTTTTAGGCCTGGAGTTTTTTTTGCTAACAATCCAAGCGATCCTCTCTTCTTCAAAAAAAGGGGGGGTATGTTTCAAAAAGCATTCACAAACTCTGGCGCTTTCAACCGCTCTTTAAGTAAAGCACGTCTTTGTTTTAAATTCTCTATCGGTGGTCTGTAAGCAGTGAGTTGGTGGCGAATACTATCCTGTCTTTCCTCACCGTTAAGAGGAAGTAGCTCTAACTGACAGCATCTTTGTTTTCAGCATGAGACGCTCGTCAAACTTGTCAGAATTTGTCTGCAGTTCCTTCAGCTGTCGGGACCCACATGTTGAATATCTCTATCCTCTTTCGGGTACCCACAGAAGCGGCTTACGGCACTGGGGCTCCTCGTCTTTGTTGCATAGCGGACCGTAAAAAAAAAAAAACGTCATTCGTAAAATGCTGGTTTGAATCCCCGCATTACGAAGGTATCCCACTCCATGAATCCGCCGCATATTTACTGTGTTTGACCACGGAAACGTTGAATGCGACTTTGTTTTCTTTTGTGGTAGAACAAGTGAGGAAGTTCACTGAAGTGGGGTGGATGGGGGGGGGGGGGGGGGGGGAACACAGGACTTTGACCCAGGGCACCGCTGTTCGTGTCCTGAGACCAAAAGTAAACGATGAGTTTACGCTTGTTTCATAACATAATGTAAGAAAGTCTGCTAAGGGCAGTTGTTTTTTATATTTACGCTAGTTACGTCGTTCTAGTTGTTAAGCTCCGTTGGTACGTTGTTGTTTTGAACACAAACAAATCTGACTAACCGTTTTACAACATTAACTGGACATTTTCTTGTAAGCGCGATACAAGGCTGATCAGAAAGGTATTCGTCAAACAGATCTTTGGTTCAGAAACTTCGTCATTCAACGTATCTCGCGTAGTTTGCGGGAAACGTACAGTTGACCTCCGACACGGTGTAATACTTTTGATCTGCTCTGTCCCACAAAAACTGTACCGATGTGTGTTCACGGAGACCTTTTGTTCACCTACTACCACTTCAGCGTTATCCTACCGATCCCAAAGAGGGACATTTGTGCCATCTGGTGCTACCAGTTGCAGGGTACAGGTCATGATAAGGGACTCAAAGGCATCTTGCACCTATATGTGTGGTGATACAAGAAAGATGTATGATGGAGAGAGAGAGTTGAGGTGGACAGAGGCAGTCAACCATGAGAAATGAATTAGCCTCCTGTGAATTGACAGCTTGAGCTCTGTGGCCAGTCGAGCACAATGACTCTCTCACTGTCACACACACACATGCACACACTCTCTATGTATCGAGTGTATTGGGAAAATAACATGAAATTGGAGGTTTAAAAAAAAAAAAAAAAAGGAAATTATATTGTGTTCATTTTCTTTAAATCAACATAATTCCCTGAGTGTATGCCTGTAAACCTTTTTGAAGTCAGACAGTGTATTCAAACCTCAGCTGAGGAGGCGAAGGTTCATTTTGTCACCGTGAAAATGTTCCGCATTAAAACATACCCATACATTGACAGAGGCTATACAATTGCATCCATATATTCATAACAGGGGGAAATATGAAAGGAAAACCCTCTTTCCTACCAAGGATGAGCATCTGCATTTTGCACGCTTCAGCACACGGAGGAAGAGTGAACGTTTCCGCAAGTGGTAGTGGATAATAAAAATGTGAATTATGCGACCGCGCGGTGTGCGGTGGACGTCTGATCACAGCAGCTCTTATTCTGACTTTTAGCTGTTTTATCAGGTCCGTGGTGGCACATGCAGCCATGTGGCAATCAAGTTGCACTGCTTTTAATCTATCGCATCTCTGCACTCCTCTTAGCCCAAAAAGAAGTCACTAATTCTTTTGCGAGACAAAGTAGACAATGTAGTTCAACATTAGACGAGAGTGCCGTGGCAACCAAAGCGTGGCCTACTTTTAAGCAATGCAGGAGATGACTGACATGTTTTGTTTTTTACCTCCTCCGGTGCTTTACCGTGGCTGTATGAAATCGGTCGCGCTCGCTGCTGACATCGTTCAGCACGACCGCAAAGCCGGTGAAGACGTCTACCGAAACGTACGTGATGTCCTCGACATTTCCTGTGCAAGACAAACTGCTATCCCAATACGCTGAATCTCACCGATGACGCTGCTTTTGGCGTCTTAAGGATTCACCAAAGTATCGTGTGTGTGTGTGGCTTTTTGCGGCTTCTGAACCGGCACAAATAAGAAAGAAGAAAACACCCAAACAGAAGCATGTAATTCCCAAAGCGCGCGCAAACGGGGGAAAACGCATTCCTAATTGAGCTGCCAAGCAAAGGGTGTCTCTGGGATATTTGCACACATTTAAGTTGGGTATTAAGCATACCTTTGGTGTAGAATTGGCCCCTTAGCAAATGAGCCTAATTGCAAATACAGTGCTAATAGTAGGACTGGGAAATATATTGACATAATATGTCAATGTATTGACCCGTCGGGAAACACTTAAGCATGTGAATACCATTCCTGGGCACCTGGATGTAAAACGGTTCATCAGTTATACTACTTATTGCGAGCATTGGCGTCATTAATTAATTTGCATATTCGTTTAATAAGCACTTTGTCTCCATTCAGTTCTTACTTCTGGTACGTTTATGATTCGATGCTCTATCGTTTGTAGAGTTTAGTTGTTTTTTTTTAATCTACTGCACAACGTAGCGCCCTCTTTTGGCCTAAAAGTGTGCACCACGCCGACCTGTAAGATTTAAAAATCTAAAACGAAGGTTTGTACCCAAAAGCATAAACTTATAACCGGAACGTACTGGTTCAAACTAGTCGGCACTAACGCCAAACAACAGTCCTGGATCCGGTCTATGTCGATTTTTAGGAATTTGACAATAAAAGTCAAGAGGATCCTCCTCCTGCTGATTGCAGTGCGGTTGATGTGGTCCACATTTCAACACACTGACATTTAGATGCCGTTGCTCATCTTTTCTGTTGCTTTTGACTTTCCTCCTTTCCGTTCCAATTTTTGTCATCTCATTTATTTTGATATGGCAATAAAGCTTTAAATCCGGAGTCCCTCCTTTTTTCCTTTTTTTTTCTCCCTCATTTTCTTTCCTTCCTCGGTTAGTGAATTGAAGCCTCAGCAGAAGTCTGTTCCTTAATTAAATGACAACACCGGGTGCCTTAAAGGGTACAAATGTACTTTTGCATTGCAGTGAGCTGTTCTAAAGAACATGCGTCTCCATTAATGCTATGGGGGACTGGAATGCCTTTTTACTGATTTCATACGTCCATAGAAGTGCTGCGTTAAACAAACAGGCCGCAGTAAAAGCTCTCTGAAAAATACGCATTAAGTGTTTTGCATTTTTATTACGCAACGTTATTTATTTCTCTTTCTTGCCCTCATCGTATCCCTCTTACAATAAAAAAAAGATCTTAGAATAAAATCTCTAGTACCAAGACGAGAGAAAGCACTAATGGTCTATTAGTGAGGAATATCTGCGTAACGGTGCACTTTAGGGCTGCGTTTCCTGAAATGGCGAAAAGCAGATCTCATTTCTATTCTGAAGCGGTGCAAAGTTTTTTTTTAGTTTTTTTTTGAGGCTATCAAACCGCGGCCCGTTTTATCTAATGAGCATCGAGTAGTTTATTCTCCTCTGCTCCACGGATTCTGGCAGGAGACAGTCTTGGAGGTCAATTTGTTTACAGGGCTGGAGGTAATTGCAAGGCTCGACCTCCTCGGCTCGGCCGAGGAAATATCCAAGGCTGGTTTTTGGACTCGCTGAGGGGAGGCGGACAATTAGCCACCGGCGAAATAATAAAAAACACCTCCCGGTGGGCGCGCCGTGGCTTCTTGTATCCGGAGACGCTTTTCTTTGATCAGCTCAGCGTTGGCGGTCGAGGACATTCGATGTATTCGAAATGTCTCGGCCGAAGCTCGAGCCACCGAGCAGCGTTGTCTGAGTCCCAAAGACGCGAGGCTTGTACACGGTGTCTAAGAACCGGATCCTTATCTCGTCTACTTCTTTTTTTTTTTTTTTTTGGTTGGTTAATTTATTTTGAAGTTTTTAAATTCAAAACGCATTAAGGAATTGATGAATGAAGGTTGCGGGCATAACTTAAACTGATTTAAACTGTGAATGAAACGTGTGTGTGTGTGTGTGGCATTTTGTTAATTTCCTTTTCAACATTGTACACATTCTTATACATTCCCTATCCATTTCTTTAGTGGCATTCATTGATCTAGGATGGGGAAGTTAATTAGATTTTTTTGAGGTTATGGCTAGACGCATTTTAAAGGAGCCTTTTCTAAAACTTGGAAATGACTTTTTCAGAAAAAATACCTCTTTTCTTCTCTCTTCCAGACAGAATATGTGTGCTGGTAATCTCCACATTTTTCATTCTCAATGATGAGCAGCAGTGAAGCACACGGAGCAGCACGGACTCGACACAATGGGGAGAAATGAGGGGCTGAAATAAGCCACATTTTGCATTCTGTAAGGCTGTGGCAAAAATAAATCTTCTTTTTTTTTTTTTAAATAGTTTTTCTACATTAACACAATATTTGATTCGTATAGTTCGTCCATTTGTAGTAGATGGCATTTCATTAGTGATAAATAAGTGGGGCTGTAAAACAGCCTTCTTCTGATAACCAGAGTGTGGTCTCATCCACCAATTGTAGCTATACCATCAAAGAAATGATTAATTCTTAGGTATCCCCAAAAATCATTTAATGTCGTCTTCAGTGTCTTCTTTTCTTCTAGTTTTGTTGCCCAAATCTTCAACCTAACCAGGTAGGTTTGTTGCCCGAACCTAACTTGAGTGTCCCTGTGCGGACGGAACTTTATTTTGAAAGGATCGTGGCCGTGTTACGAGCTGGCTTCTGTCGTACGATATCACACTCACCGCTGTAAGAGGATACGTTGTTGGGAGAGTTAACGGCCACGGTGTCACGTGCATTGTCGTGGACGCGTGCAGCCGCTTCATTCTCCACAGCATCCATCGGGAGGGAGAGGGAGAGAGAGGGAGGGAGGGAGAGAGAGAGAGAGAGGGAGAGAGAGGGAGAGAGAGGGAGAGAGAGGGAGAGAGAGGGAGAGAGAGGGAGAGAGAGGGAGAGAGAGAGAGAGAGGGAGAGAGGGAGAGAGGGAGAGAGAGAGAGAGAGAGGGAGAGAGGGAGAGAGGGAGAGAGGGAGAGAGAGAGAGAGAGAGAGAGAGAGAGAGAGAGAGAGAGAGAGAGAGAGAGAGAGAGAGAGAGAGAGAGAGAGAGAGAGAGAGAGAGAGAGAGAGAGAGAGAGAGAGAGAGAGAGAGAGAGAGAGAGAGAGAGAGAGAGAGAGAGAGAGAGAGAGAGAGAGAGAGAGAGAGAATGTTTGGTAACCTCCCTGGTCGTTCCTTGTGCGTCTGCGTTAGGCTAAACCCTCTTTAAGTAATAAAGAGGGTGTTTCAGGGGCTGCTTCACATAGAACCACCTGGAAACCTCTGAATCAAAGTTTTGGGTAATAAAAAAAATGCAACTCCTCTTATTATTTAATTATCCATCGAGGTGAGGAGCTGACAGCGAGAAGGCCGCTAATGCCCTAGTATATTAGTGCTGCAGCGGCTGGCCTTGCAGTTCTGTAAATTATGAATACAGGCTAACTAATACATTTAAACTCCTCCTGCATATTTCAAAAGCTTCCTTTATGTCTTTAAAGTCCAATTAACATTAATGAGCTCGTATGCAAAATAGTCAAAGCAAACCAAAGCCGTAAAATGTCTTTTTTTAATTTAGATTTCCTTGTGTGTCTAAGCAGGCAGAAACACACAAGTGAACATATTCCATTAAAAACATGTCTCGTTGTATTATTGCGCATTAACAGTGTCTCTGTCGCTTGTTTATTTCCCCTTGTTGTTGTAAATCCTCAGAGTACCTCGGCACCCCCAAGATTTGACTTCTTCTGCCCGGCAACACCTCTGAGCCTGTATTTGACGATACGGGGCAGGTCGGGGTCCCAAAGAGGGTCTTCTACGTTTTACGTGGCAACGCCAGCCGCCGTCTGACTCTTGTTTCCCCTAAATCTTTAAGGTAAGTAACTGTGGTGTTATTCCTATCTGTTTATACACACACACACACACACACACAGACCTGAGAAATCGATGGACCTATGCACTGCTACGTTAGGAACCAGCTACTTGAACTTATTTTTGCAGCCATGAGAAATATTCTCCTCCTGATCTGATGGAAATCAATATTCCCTGAGCTAAGTGCAGTGACAGTCAGCCAATAGCAGTCAGCAACAATTTTTCTCTCCAACACACCGCAAGTGGAGCTCTGCAGAGCGGCGATTGATCAGCGAGGCTGGATCTGCATCAGAGCTTCGCGTAATGAGCCCGACAGTGGGAGGTCTGCGGCAGAGAACGAGCAACACAAACTCTCTCAAAACTAGACGGTTGAGTCTGTGTCTGCCTCTGGAGGAAGACGTTTGTTTTGAAGAATTGACAGCCTTCATTTTATTTAATTTCCCTGTCAAATGAGGATGTGTAATATATAAACGACTGTGTAGTAACTACTTTTTTAATTTTCTCCATTTATCCTCCATTTAGTGCACTTCCCCCCCCTGCAGAAAAAAATACATATATTTTAGTTTATCCTAAAAACCAAAACAACCTCCGTTCCATGAGCTTGACTGGGTTAGTTATGACAACAAATATGCCCTTGAAATATCGCAGCTGAATCCTGTGATCACTCAAATGTTCCCAATCAACCGCTTTGATTTGATAGTGTTTATGCACCTTGACTATGCGTGCCCTTTTTCTTCCATAATTTGTTTGCTTGTAAACAGCTTATTGGTGCAAAGATTGCTTTAGGACTCAATAAACTCATCTCATTGGAAATGCATTAGTGCTGATTAATATGAAGCTTGAATACTGATGATGCGTCTCGCAGGAGCGCGGAAGAGTTTTTTTTTCCTTTTTCACCTGCATAACTTGCGTAATCATCCTTTAAAAAAAAATAGGAGAAAAAAAAAAAAAAAACTAATACGTTTTCAGCCGACGTGGGGCATCCGAAAGCATGTTAGCATCCATCTGCGGGGCCCTCTTTATGTCTGAGCCCCAGACACACACACACACACACACACACACTCTGCAGTATGCCAGTGGGCAGCGCCAGTGTGAGAGTGCCATCTGTACTCACACCATCAGATCCACCCTGGCGGCTGTCCACGCCGCGCCCTGCTGCGTATTTATCACCGCCTGGCACATGGCCATGATGGTAATTGATTTTTATTGAGGCCTCCCCGACTCGTCAACGCCAACACGTCTTTCTCCCGAACGCCGCCGCAGCTTTTGGACAACCAGCGAGATTCTTTCTTTTACTTTTATGTGTCGAGGAGGAGAGACGGGCTGGTGGTAAGGGATGGGTTGTGGAGAGTATGTGCTGACGGCGACATTGATTGTATTGCATGTGCAGTGGGGTGTGCACAGGGTGTGATTGTGCATTCGGGCTTGGGACTCAGAATATAGCTGGAGGAGGAGGGTGATGGAGGAGGACCCACAGCGTCGCTGCGGTGTGACCGACACCGCTGGTTCAGGCCGGTCAATAACGCTCGATGACGCGTTAGGGGCCTCGATGGAGCCCGAGGACACTCATTAGGAGTCAGGTGCACTCGGTGATAGAGCGGTTCCCCCGGCAATTAACTCCATGAGGCCAGCTCCGTTTTATTGGAGACTTTGTACCAAAAATAAAAAAGCAGTAAAACACTGGCTGCCTGTCTGAGTTTCCCTAACAACTGTGTTTACGTTGTAAATAACCGTAAACTAGACAGTGCGTTGAGTCTCGCTGAGCACAAACTGTGACAGGCAAACGATCCGCCCTCTGTCTCCTGCTCCGCTCGTCTGCAGGAAAATCGGCCGTTTCATATTTGGAAAAAAATGTTAAATGTCAATAGAGATGCACCGATTTGAAACCGGTCGGCTTCCAGTCCGTCTCGTACATCGAGGATTTACATTCACAAACATGCGCCGCACAGACTGAAGAAGGCATGCGGCAATTTGTCACAACGTCAAGTCCAAAATAAATTATGGAGGAACGACCTTAAAGCAAACTAACTTACTCGGAGACTTATTTCGTTCCTGCCGATGAACCTGAAATGGATACAGTTGTTTTGAAGGAGATGTTTTTTCACAGCAATATAAAAGAGAGACTTATGACCTGTTTAACCCTCAAAGACTTTTAGACGGTTCACAGGGACTTCAGTCAGACTTTATTTTTTATTTTTTCCGGGAATTGGCTGAGAAAATTGCAATCGTTGCGTCTGTAGCTGTCGGAAGATGCAGGCGTGAGAATGTGCACAAGCTTCAAGACGCTAACTGCTGTCTGGATGTCATTGCACTCCGCTCAAAGAATAGATATCCATCAGATCGTGGCAACATATTTAACTGCTGGAGGGACATATGGGGGGGGGGGGGGGGGGGGGGTGTCTCTGCTGGTTGTGTCACTGCTTACATCTGACAGTAGTTTCTAACGGCCACTAGAGCTGGAACGATATGTTCCTCTCATTGACCTGGACTGGTTAGTTCCTAATATGGGGAATTTAGATTACGGGTAATTATCAATATCAATAACCCTTGCACCGCTTTCACTGTATATACTTTATACACACTTATTTATATACACTGTATATACTTTGCATTTTTTCATTATTATTATTTAATTTTTCTTAAATTGAATATGTGCTGCTCTGCTATTTTGTTTTGTATGCATATATTGTGTATTTCTTCATACTTACTATTTATATTTTTACGTTTGCATACTGCTGCTACAAAGTATCTCTCTCTCTCTCTCTCTCTCTCTCTCTCTCTCTCTCTCTCTCTCTCTCTCTCCCTCTCTCTCTCCCTCTCCATAAGTATTATGAAGTAGTTTTAGCCACACAGAGAAACAAGTGAATGTCCAGTCGGTTATTTCGAGATTACTTATTAATATGAAAGACAACATGGCCACCGCTATTTTTAGCTGTTTTTGTTGAGAAAGAAAATAGTCTGATTTGATTAACATGGCATACTGAAAAGATTGCGACAATATAGTCCGATATCACGAATCAACCTAATAAGATGGACAATGTAAATGAATCCATATCACAGAATGTGAAGATGATAATGAAAAAGATGGATCCGGGTGAATGTCGAGCAACTTCCTGGTGCCATCAAACAGCTTTTTCCTCACCAACATCCAAAAAAACCCATTTCCACCAACTATCCACAGTATGCTACTTCATAAATGTCGGCTATGAATATAAAGTGTGTCCGGAGTATATTGTTTGTTTGGAGGGGGGGGGGGGGGGTTATATCTTTGATTAGGACTTTGAAATAAATAACAATGTTCATATTCAGATGCTGGAACATCCTCAAATATACATCCGTGATTTGTGTGCACGTGCTTTGAATGCGTGTGTGTGTGTGTGTGTGTGTGTGTGTGTGTGTGTGTGTGTGTGTGTGTGTGTGTGTGTGTGTGTGTGTGTGTGTGTGTGTGTGTGTGTGTGTGTGTGTGTGTGTGTGTGTGTGTGTGTGTGTGTGTGTGTGTGTGTGTGTGTGTGAGAGAGCAGTGCCATCTCACGCTGTCATTACCTATCTCGGTGCACGGCGGTCGGGTACGAGCCGCGCATTAGGATGGGCGGCAGGTGGGAGGCGGGTCTGGGGGAAAGAAAAAAAAAAAGATCAATGCAATTTGCAAAGTGCCTTCCATACCATCAGTGTTTGATTGTCTCCAGCGGTACGAGCCAGAGAGGAAAAGTCAAGACTCAACACAACTTTTGGCATTTCTTCTTATTTACTTTTTAATTTTTTTTTACCCTGACTGTCACCGAATGACACGGAGCTAACAGATGGAAAGAAAATGTGCGATGTGCATGACTTGTCT
The DNA here is from genome assembly GCF_009769545.1 of Cyclopterus lumpus. Classification (NCBI taxonomy): domain Eukaryota; kingdom Metazoa; phylum Chordata; class Actinopteri; order Perciformes; family Cyclopteridae; genus Cyclopterus; species Cyclopterus lumpus. The sequence continues at coordinate 25,888,947 of NC_046968.1, forward strand.
GCCATATTCACAGCGGTAAATGCATATCTCCTAAAAACCGGGCAACTCTCAGGACATTCTGGCACGGCCGGACTGATACCATCGCGCCCGCCTCTACACTTCAAACTCTCTACTCCTGCTTTGCCCCAACGAGTAAATATATTCATCTTAAAATCTAGCTGTGTCCTCTCTTTTACCTGTAAGAGGGCATCTGCAGTGTCGTCATCCAGCGTGACTCTTAATAGACCAAAAAGCAGTAAAAGATAATGTGCATTAAGTCAGTGGCTTATGTTATATTAACGATCATTGTTTCCTTGAAGTGTTTGTTTGTTCTCCCCCTGGTGGTGAGTCTTTAGCTAAAATCTGCACCTGGGAAGAGACCCAATTATTTTGGATAGCTTTGAGATATAATTATTTCAAAACCACAATCCTTTTATTGCGTCTTCAATATACAGTTGCTGTTGGGGTACATGCCAGCCGCGATCAATCATAACTCGATAAGTAACATGATATGCCTCAAGAAAGCAAAACAAATACCACATTACACTTTCCTAACTTTGAGATCGGGAGCCATCGTGGCAGACAGCCTTTAGCTGCCTCACACACACACACACACACACACACACACACACACACACACACACACACACACACACACACACACACAGACCCGGGATCAGCTAACGGGATCTAAACCCATTCAGAAGCCTCACACTAGTCACCTGATTTTAGCTTATTTCTCATTCTCTCTCCATATTTCTGTCACGGTTTGGGAAATAGTTTCACTTTCACGCAATTAACATTTTTCTTTCAGGTTTATTGTTTGATTTCATCTGAACATTCGGATACACGATTGCAATTACTTTGGGCTTTTGGAAAAAGGGAAGGACTGCATATTATTCTGATTGTTGTTGCACAGTGTATTTTTACATAAAAAGAATTCTTCATCAAGGCTTCTCTGAAACAGGAGGCAGCTTTGTGGAATATGAAACCTTACAGCATTAGGTTTTGTTAATGATTTATTTAATACGGCAGTTCGATTTGATAAAAACATTTTTTAAGTTCATGTGTTTGCAAATAAATCAAAATAATGAAAATAAAACCACAATGTGAGAGGTCAAGAAGCCGCATATACAACAACCCTCACACCAACAGAGGGAGAAAGGCAAGTTCAAAGTGTTTTACAGGGTGAGCAGATCAAATAATCACTAAATAAATTCATACAACGTAACGCAACAAATTAAATGGGTTATTCGACACTATGTATCAAATGTGATGACACTTTCCTTTTTCAAAGTGTTCCTAAAGATGCTCTTGATATCGTCTACTTCTATCTGTACGCCACGATAGTGTCCATGTCCTGTTTGGTAAAAAAGAAGGTGAAGTTCTGTCAGTTTCCTTTTAACCACATTCTCTTATTAAATCTCATAGACAGTTACGCAGTGTACTTTATATATGTCGAGGACTTTTATTGTGGCGGGTAAAAACGGAGGGATTGGATCTGGTGCGCGCATTAATACAACAATAGCTTACAATATACTTCAGATTGACTGCTCTGGGTCAAGAGGATTCCTCGTCATATTTGTCACGCCCCCGACGTATGAAGGCCGATAAAGTTGTGATGGTTTTACTTCACAAGTGAACACAGGTCGGACTAAACGACTCATTTCAGCTCCGCTGCGTGGCGGAAAGCACAGCGAGAATGCCTTCATATGAATGTGAGGAAGATGAATAAATAAAACAGTTCCCACCACCAAGCGTGTGATGTAAATGTGCCTGTGAGCCCGATTCTCAGCTGGCTCGTAGCCACAGTGGCTCAAGCTGTGAGCAATAGAGTTTGGTGAGATTGAAATGCTGAGAGGGGGAAGTGTGGCGCGGCTTTTCATCTTGGGAAGAAATTGAGGCGAGAAAGACCGGCGTAACCGTTGATTGGAAAACTTTGTTGGTTTCCTTTTGTGTCGCACGTTGCATTGTTACGCGTGTGCAACACCTCACTGCCCACATCTAGATTGATTGATTGATTGATCGATGGATGGATGTGTGATTGTCTATCCCAAAAGTTAAGAGTCAAAAGAAGTGAATGTCCGCAAGGCGTAATCGACAATATTCTCAGTAAAAAAATAAAAAGTGTGTAGAAAAAAAACAAAAAACACTTTATTGAGGGTTTCAAATAATTCATGCATTTCATATTTCTTCATTTCACCAAGAAATCTACCAAAAATCCAAAGAAGTTGTGAGGTCTGCAAATATTTACAGATGCATGAGAGCAAATCTATTTTTGATTATATTTCTTTCATCCATCTCGAGCAGCTTTTTATTTTCTACCAGCAACCATATATACAGTGTGTGTGAGTGTGAGTGTGTGTGTGTGTGTGTGTGCATATACTTAATCATGTGATACTAAACTCAAAACACAGTTGCTTGGGTCCGCTTGGATTTGCAAGAAACGGAGTAGAATAAGTGCCAAGACCGGAGCACAAAGTCTCCCAACACTCGTGTGTTCATACCTCTGCGGCGCAATGCGTTTCCATAGAGATCCAAACGCTGTCCCGTGTTGCGTTCACTTGTGCTTTTGAACGTAACCGCCGTGAAACAATCAGAAAAATAACATGTTGTTCTCCTGAACGCAGCAGGGCCTTCACTCCATCCGCTCTCCAGCATTGCTCTCTCTCTCTCTCTCTCTCTCTCTCTCTCTCTCTCTCTCTCTCTTTTGTTTGGGTGTTTACAAGCAGCAACTCACTATGACAACGCATCGTACTTCTAATGATAAGCCCTGCATCGAGCTCTATGTGGTATCCACAGATTTGTTTCAGCAAGCCGAGGTGAGTGAATAGTTCAATGGCAATGAAAAAGGCTGTGAAAAGAGAAGTTGTGAAGATTGGGCCAGCTAGGGTGTGCAAGATTGTGTGTGTGTGTGTGTGTGTGTGTGTGTGTATTGAGATGTGAGGGATGTGGGAGTCCTCTGGGGACCGTGAATGTCGGTCCAAGTATAGTCCTGCATGCTAGATTTTAATTAAAAATGCTGTAGTGTTTTTAGGTCATCCATTCATTAAAAAGAAACAACAAAAAAAACTTGGATGGTGGCCTTTTTAAAAAAAAAAAAAAAAAAAATTCTCACTTTCAAGGTTTTTTCCAAGGCGAGAGGGATTGGACGGCAGTGATCTTGAGCTTAGTAAGGGAGCAAAATTGTATTTACTATTAATGTGTTACTCTCTCTATATGGATTGAGGGGCACTTTCAATGAGAGAGAGAGAGAGAGAGAGAGAGGTGCATGACTGGCAGCCATGAGAATGTCATTAGGATTAGCTGTAAAAATGTAGGCCATCCTCCATTTTCCTGGTACGGCCCACTGAGCAGAGGGAGCAGCAGAGAACACCTTATGTGTGCAGTAAATATACAGCACAGAGTGAAGGAAATATCAAGCCATTCACTCGTTTATTATTATTTTTTTTAAAGAGGTCTTGCTTTGGTTTATTGCTTTCACGTTGTTTTTATAGATTTTAATCATCATACATCTTTAGGAGGAAGACAGCTAAGAAAACAACATGGGTGTGTGTGTCCTTGGTCTTTTAAGAGGTACTTCATTCTGTTCAATTTCAGGTTAACTCCACAATGATATAGAACATTTGCGAAAAGCGTCAGCAATAAGCCACGAGAGGCCGGGGAGTCACAGTGACGAGGGCCGTTATTGCTTTTATAAAGCGCTTACTACATATGCATGGAGAGGCTTTAAAAGAATAAACACACGGCAACAATACATTTTTTTTTTAAAAAAGCAATAATATATTGATGACAAATAATACTTTTCCAACTGGCAATGCAGTTCTCCAGCGACACAGCGCAGGCTTAAAGATCGGGCCGCATATGAACTGGAGGTGAGCATTAATTGTGCGCTTGTTGCTGGTACAGGTGTACAGGTGTACAGGTGTACAGGTGTACAGGTGTACAGGACGATGCTCCAGCGTCTTCTCTCGCTGGCTTCACTGGGCCTCAACTGATACTGTGATTGCCTCCACGCGGCTCTCAACATGGCGGAGGCTGAGCATGGCGGCCCGCGGGTTCTCCAGTGCAAACAACGCGGCTAAGGGGCGTTGGCCTGAGGGGGAAAACTGGAGGGCGGGGGTGCTACTGTGACAGACAGACGATGGAGTCCCATGTTTGATCAGATGGAACGCGATAAAAGGTATAAATGGAGAAATAGATCCAGTAAGGTCCGCCATACTTTGTGGCTCATACGATCGACATTACCGTTGTCATAAAATTACTGGGCTGTGAATGTTAATTGGATCTTCTACAACATGCAGTAATGTGCAACTTTAAAAAAACTACTGTACAGGACTACGATGGCCCTTCAGGCTTTTTTCTATTTTCTAAGAACTCCGGTGTTTACTTTTCTCCGCGCATGTTGTCCCCAAGATTGAACACAGTTTATTGAAGGGGGTAAAAAAACAAAAAAAAAAACAGCTTGATCGCAAACAATAAGTTTATGATATTTGTACCACCGGCTCTATAGCCTCATAACTGCCAAATGAAAATCCCCCAAAAAAAGACTTCCCTAGTTCAAAAGAGCGTGGCTGGATGTTGAGCGGTGTCCTGAAGTGTGATTGGATGGATGACGTTGTTGGAATATTTTCAGAATGGTCTTGTGAATGTCACTTTTTAGAAAAACATTGATGTTCGTGCATATTCCCGGGGTTCGATTGACCTAATAATTTCCTCCCTGTGGGCCTGTGTTGTATTGTGCACCCCTCGGACCGCAAAGGTTTAGCCCACGTTTTCTAACCCTATCGACAGAGAGAATGCAGTATTTGCGAAAAAAATAATAATAGAATATCTAAATAATATATGTGTAAAATATTGTTTAAAGTTTCTTTGCATTCATGGCTGGAGTGCACTCTGTTTTTGTTTTTTTGGCTACTGGATTGGTGTTGCAGCTAATTAAAACAATTAAGCTGTGTATTAAAATACTGCTAATACAGCTCTGGAGTACCAGTTAAGTACTAAGAGTCCTCAGTGTTTCACTAACATTGAAACATTGATGTGTGATGGACCAACAGTTGCTAAACTACATCAGTAGATTGTATTACTTTGATCGTTTAAGTAATTTAACCTTACCGGTGATCAATTTAAGTTAAATGACCCATTATTTACGTTTTATTAATAAGGAAAACAAATGAACAATAGGATTATTAGAAACGGGTTTCTTGTTGTGAAACACTCAGGTTGTCTCCATTAAGTCAGAAATGGAATCAAGGTAATTACTAGAATAATAGCAAGTGCAGTCAGACCAGCTGTGAGCACTTTCCTTTATAATTAGCATTGCCACCAAACAATAAATGGCATAATCACGCCTCCCTCCGCCAGAAGCGTTATAAACTGATGAACGAATGGCGTTCTTTTTCCTGCTCGAGGATCATGTCCAATCAGTCGCTGTGGTTCTGTGCTCATGTATTCCCGATATGAGAAATCCGTGGCCGGAGTGCAAAGTGCGAGTTGGCGATGTCTGTTTTCAAGAAAACGTGCCATCGCTACGGTTGATGACATAACTGCTGCATTTGGGATGTTTTTTTGATTTTCCAACAAACAAAACTCTCAACTGGGAGTGCTTCCGAACTGGAATTGCCTACTATTATTAAGAGTGCGCGGGTCGGGGGATGGAGAGGTCTGTCAAGTGTATACAACACAACAGAAACCTGCCCGCCAGCCCTTTTGTGATTCACAACCCTTTGCCTCCGTTATCACAATACAGCTGTTTAATTATGACTGCTGCCAAAAGAAACGCAGGTCAGCAAAGAAAACCCATTTAAGAAAACAGATTAGTGGAACTCTGTTCTGCCTATTTCAAAGATGGAAGTTACATTAAACATACGCCGATAATAATTGCTTTTTTACAAAGTTGTACAGTAATCATAGTTTCCTTGTTCTTTTTTTTTTTCTTCTTTTCTTTCCTTGGATGATTTTAAACCCAAGAACTTGAACTAATTCCAAACCTTTTTATAATAAGATGGAGAGGAGGGAAAAGGCAATTTATCTCAGTATGGCTTGCTCATATGAAAGAGTTGTCTGGCTTCATTATGCCATCAGAGGTCATTTAGTTTCAGATGGCTCTCTGGCCTCTGGGGCTTATCTACCTGAATCGTCCATTAATCTTAAACTCTAACAGAGGTCTGCACCCCTCTCTGGTTATGCAGGGCTTGTATTGTCATTCGACTGGAAAGAAGCACTTACTGCTTGGCCTTTAATTGCTGTATTGTTTGTTCATTGTCGCTCCACCATCCTGCTGTAATTTGCTTTTGGATTATTGTGATGTCAAACAAGAAAGAGGTTAAAAGTTAACAAGCCTATCCATCGCTTCGCATCTGAACTTCTCGAAAGGAGAGAAGATGATCCGAGCCACAAGGATCCAGGGAAACTCCTGTCCGTCATTTATGTGCGCATTAGTATTCAAGGCCGCTCGCATTGCCTGAAGCTAGGCCAGGAGAAAGACAGATGTGTCAACAAAGAATTGATCTTTTAAGAACATCTTTTTTTTAAATTTTTTTAAAGGATGTCAAACTGGCTATGTACAGTAGCATTGCATGCATTTTCTTTTGTAATTCTGTGGGAAACCTAGATAAGGGTGTTGGTAGCCTGAAGGCGAAGCTCCCCATTTCAATTTTATGTTCCAATCCTCAGATGTGGTCACGAGGTGTGTGCGGTGACTTATAGAGTAAGATAAAAAAAATATCCAGCTTGATCTATACTGAGAAAACTCTTTTGCGTCAGATTATGATGTAGATCATGATTTTATCAGCTTTAGTTACTTGAGAAGATAATTCAAACCACACGGTGGATTGGACAATTGATTTGGTCCGTTACTGCTCTCTCCGACTAAAACTTTAGACCAGAGCTCCGTAGTCCAGTGTGACCTAAAAGACTCATTGTTCCCTAAAGACTGGGCGGCTCCAACCACTTCGCAATGGGAACAGAGTAAATGACAAAATGATTGTTTGTTGTGTGGGTGTACCTTAGAAAACTAGCTGTGAGTACATACATACGTCTTGTTCAGGAGAAAGTCCAATGTCTTGTGTTTTTAAACACATTTATTATTTGCATTATTGTTGTTATTAATATACTTTAATGATACTACTATTGAAATCCTCTCGGATTGATCCTTTCTAGTGTAAATGGTTACAAACTTTATTTTGTTTGTAGGAAATCTGGGTTTTGCTTCCTCCTGATTGAAAAGACTAATTTGAGTTGAATGGGACATGGATGCCTCCTTAAGGAGGTATTCTAAACAGATCCAACTGGGAGGAGACCTTGGGGCACACCCAAAATAATATTATGATTTCTATATTCCATCAGGCCTGAGAATGCCTCAGGAATCCCCCAAAGAAGAGCTGGAAGATGTGACTTTGCAGAAGGACTATCCGGCTTTGCGTGCTGCCATCGCATTTCTGGATTGATGGATTTTGCCACTGCTAATACGTCGTAGGAATTAGAAATACATGGATGAATGGATGGATGGATAGAGCTCTTTCAAGAGTCAATACAGTCTTTCTATCTGGTGAACTGCACGCCTTGACTCCAGTTGAAAGAGTGACATGGCTTGCACAGATTGAAAGAGAAATCAGGCAGCCAAATGATATATTTATCTTTGTGTGAAGCAGAGTTTCTGCCTTTTTTTTTAAAGTTGGTGACCCAACCTGAAAAGTCCATGAAATATGGTGTTCGTAACAAAGACCCAGACAGGCTTTGTCCAATCCATTGTAGGATGAAGACTTACCAGTAGACTACACACATCTCCTGTGTAACACCACCACAGTACTTTTGGCTCTGCTACAGGGTGTAGTAGACAAGACTTCTCATACAGTCTGGAGTCTTTTCATTTTGTACTACCTTTTGTTTGTAATACTGCACATATATAAATACTTTATATATTTGGGCCATAGGCTGAATCCCCATTGTGATACCCCCTTCAGCAATGGCGACATATAATACATTTATTTAGGTGGAAAACTTTAAGATTGACACTTTTTTTTCTGGCTTAGGCAACTAGAGCTACCGGGTAAAGGTAAGGGAGATATCCCCATCATGGTTTAAAGAAGAATTACTTTATATTTCCTTCCCACGTCGTCCTGCAGCAGTATAACATCATCATGCCCCTTCCAATGTTTAACGTGAACGGTCGTTATTTGCAAGAGGCCGCTTTTAAGGAAAACGGGTTAAGCCCATTTGACAAATGGCTATTGCGCTTTTATCTTGCGAGGACTGTCTTGACCTTTTTTTCCATGAAGAGATGACACCGAAGAGTAAGAGTGCCAGAACCCTTTGAAGTTCTATTTCAGTGCCAGTTCCTGACACTCTTCCTGAGGCCACTGTCTTTCAGTGTCCTTCTACTTTCCGCAGACAATGACTCTACCATCTTTAAAATAAATGTAAAAAAAAAATCATACTGCCTCCTGTATCTACTTCATTTTCAGAGTGAATACAATGAAAGCTGCAAAGACATCAGTAGATGCATGCAAATGATAAAGATACAACCTGCAGTTTTTAAATAATTTTTTTTTTAGTATAATGAAATGGCATTCAACCTTTTGGCTTAAGAACAGTAAATGTCATCCTGAGAGACGTGACTGCCATTGAGGAAGTAGATGCTGAACTGTGATATTCAACATTTTTTTAACAGGTCTTGTCTCATGAGCTCTTTCTTGTGTCACATACCATCATTGCTGCAAATCCCCTCCACTGTGGCTGCTAGCTTCATGCCACTTTCATCAAAAACTCATTTTAAACCCCATACTTACTGAGTTTTTTTGACAATAATTAGGTTAAAATGCCATGTCCTTGCCCACCGCTGCTGTATATAATGAGCAACACTACGCAGAGGTTTTATTATCTGTATGTGTTTCACTTCTTTTTTTTTCTTTTCATCTCAGCAGTCTCTGCAGGGTGTGAACTCTCTAATTTGGGGGGGTGGGAATTCCATATGGCCCTTATTGCCACTCACACAATCTAATGAGTGCTATTTTAGCACACGGCACCCTGTAGCTAATTTGAGTCTATGGAAATGAAATGTCTGCACTCGCTATTTACTGTAAAGCGCTTCTCCATTTGTAATCTAATCATTCCGACCAGGAGAACACCGTCAAGAATCAATCGGCTGCTCTCAGTACCTAATGATCAGAACTCAATTTCTGTGCATTGCCAGTGATAGCGGTGTAACGATATTCAAAACCGTGATCCAAACGTCACGCTGGGTACGACTCCGCTCTCCGTTGATCTTGTTAGCTTTTGCACCCAAATGATATGCTCGAGCACGGCTAGCGAATGCAACTACTATCAAGGAGTGTGAGGTTGTTCCGTTGAGCGGTTCTCATCAAAACATCATAACGCTGCAAACAGCCACCAGGAGCCCAAGCAATCAGCCTGTTCTGAATGGATCCATTAGCTATTAATGTGGAACTTTTTGGCAGATCCATGTAATTTAATAGACATTCGAAGGCACATTTCTCTGGCAGAACACTTTGACACACAAGGTGGACGGTGTGTTTGCTAATGTTGGTCGTGAGCAATATATGGAGGCTCCGTGAAAATGTAGTTATGAATATAACAAGCATACGAAAGAGAGTTGTGGGTTATGCTGGCTGCGTTAAAGGTTAAGAACTTGACGTTTCTACACGATATTTAGGTGACTCCAAGTTACTTACTGCTCCGATCCATCTTTCAAACCAACGGTGGGTATCGAAAGAGAGATCTTTCCATTGGGTATTCCTTTTAAAAGAATATCAAGAAAATAGTATGTTAAACTGTTTGACTACATCCAAGACACTCACTCAAGAGCCTTCAACCGTCCTACCTAAATGGTATTAAAACATATGGACCCCTCTCCACTTGATGGCACATGTGGGTCTTTTAAAGTCCCATAGCAGTCATGCATGAAGGAATAGTTGTACTTTATGAGAAAATCCTTGTGTCCGTTGGGAAGCTTGTTGAATAAGTGCTACAACTCCTCACGACCCAAGCCGAGATCCTGTGCTTTGCACGAGAATAATTGTTAACATTCGCTACAGAAAACTATGCTCATTTGTTGTCAAAAAGACAATAAGTTGAATGTTAACACGTTGTATATTTAATGCGTTACAGTAAGAAAGCACGGATCATCTGATTGAAATTATTAAGTACTCATGTAGGCACTTGGTGTTGGCAAATACCCAAATCTAAGTATTTGTACATCGACTGAAAAAAAAGTGTTATTGGTGGATCTAAAAGAATGTTGCTTTCTTACTGAGAGGATTGGTACCACCCTCAAGCTCAGGTTGGTTTCAATCAAATAACTGTAAGACAGCAAATAAGGTCAAAATGTCAGGACCTTTTGTATTCGCAAACTACATTTTGCGCTACCCCCTTTGCTTGTTCGGCTTGAAGCTTACAGATTGTATCTGACTTTTATGAGAACATTTAGAGTATGACGAATAGGCACAATGAAAAGCAATCATCAGTAGGTCGTCTGTTTTTCCGACTGAAAATCAAAAGCTTTCAACTCATTCTTTGCCCAAAGAAAAAGACGAGATGTCTCTTCATTCAACAGGGCTGCCTTTTACTGAGAGCATCAGCTAAAGCCAGTAAATTAGCACCAACAATCACAACAACAGTCCAGGGATGGAAGAATAAAGTCTAGACTTTGAATAATACGTAAAAACAGAAACTAAAATTGTTGCCAATAGAAATCTACTTTCACATTAAATGTGTACTAGTGATGCACTTTAAACCTTTTTTTTTTCTTTTGGCGTCGGATTTCTTTTCCAACGGACGGTTCACCCAAAACCTGGACGATGTGCCGTCATGTCAATTCTTTTCAGCACAGCCACGGAGTAGAAAAAGTTTCATCAATCTTGCACATTGCTGGTGCCTGTCCTGCAGAACGGAAAAGTAAGTTCTTTTTTAAGAAGCACTGTTTCACACCAAGTTCAACACCCGCACGGCGAGAACTCTCACCAGAGAGGCACAGAGAAGAAAATCTAAGTCAGGAGCTACAGGAAATAGACCAGAATGCAATGTACTTCTACTTCCAATGTTCAGGGTTGGGGTAGCGCTCGCTCTTTACATCTGGAAGAACTCCCTTTCTGCTATTTCTATCATAGTTTCCACCACAATCCTGCTGCCGAGTATTACAGGTTCACATGACGGAAGGATGTTCGTGACAAAAATGGAGAAATTTCAGTTAATTCCAAGTATTGAGAAGCAGGGAAAGAGGAAACGTCAGAAATAAACTACAACTTCATAGAACAATTTAATTATTGACTTACTTTAAAAATGATCATACCAGTTTTTCTATTGTTACATGCAGAATGCGTTTCCCATTCATTTCTGTACTCTGCATACATTTATATTTATATATATATATATATATATATATATATATATATATATATATAGTATTTAAAATGATCATGGCATGGTAAAGCACTTTGACTTTATTTGAAGGGTCTGCACTCTATTATAATAATAATAATGTAAATTGTGATTGATCCCACAGTGGGGAAATTCTTCTCTTTATTGAACCCATCCTTAGTTATTAACAAGCAGTGAAGGTTCAGTGCCTTGCTCAAGGACACTTCGACATGCAACTATGGGGAGAGTGGGGATCGAACCGGGTACCTTGTGGTTAGGGGACGACCGCTCTCCCCCCCCCCCATGAGCTACAGCCGTAAACACAACAGTAATAATAATGAATGCAGCAACAACACATCTAACATTCTGAAGTTGTACACTGTGGCATATATTTGAAAGGGGTCAGCAAAAATGTCAATATTTTCTATCCATAATTTATAGTTACAGTACAGGTAAACGATGCTTTAATCTGTCTTTCAAAACATTCAGACTTCCTTACCCTGTCTGTGGCACTCAGCCAAGTGGCTCCCACTCTAAACATAAATCTTTAAAAACGGGGCACAAATCTATAGTTGAAGTTTAAAAAATAAAATAAAAGACCAGCGTCCTCATTTATGAAACAGTGGGTAGCAGCCACACTAAATGTTTGCGCAGTTCAAAAGGAGGAAATGCACGGCACGCGATTGAGACCCCAAATCCAGCTGTACATGTGCGCAGCTGGTTCAGCCTCACGTCCCCGCCCTCGACACGCCCCAACATTCAACCATAAACGGTCAATGCAAAGCAACTTTATGAACGTTGACGCACAGAAATGAGCCTGCTGCCTCCTCAACTCTCTGCATTTGGGGTCCAATCCATATTTGAGTGCAAACACAGGACTTTCACCCACAAAACCACAACATTTCGTCACCTAATTGACGAATTAAGAAGTTTTGTTGCATTTAAAAAAAATTTTTTTTTTTAAAACTTGTTCTAATTTACGTTAATCACGTGTTTAAAACTGCGACTCTAATCTGGGAGGAAATGCGTTTCGCTCGACATAATTGAGAATGCAGTTTATCTGTATTGGACCTAATTGAGTTGGAGGCAGGGTTGTACTTCTACACTTAAAAAAGCATAATTAAGGAGATTTACCAGGAGGGCAAGCCATGCCTTGATCACCGGGGGTTGCTGATATTTAAAGAGCATTATGGTTCTCTTGGAGGTTTATTTCAGGTCTTTGAATACACACCCTGCATTAGAAAGCCTTTGCACTTGGAGGGATCTGATGTCAGTGATACAGCAGTAGGTTGTCATTCCAATCACACCGCTGCCTTCTGCAGGAGAGACGCTGTTTTTACCCCTGCCTGAAGAAAGTCAAGAGCAAAAGTGGGTCATGCTTTTGGGATAAGTGCTGCTTCATAAAAAAAAAAAAATGGAATAAAAACTTGCAGGGACAATTCATGTCTAGAGTGGTTTCTGTGTGGCCTGATAATTACCTCCTGGCCACGATGCACCGCTCTCCAGTGCCGGTGCCCATTCAATCCATAACATGGAGCAACATAAAAAAAAAAACGCACCTCCCCTCACCATTTCCTCTCCTGTTATTGAAGAGTACCATTTTTGGGGGGGGGGGGATTGTAGTGCAGAAAATACACAGACAGGTCCAAAATAATTCTTTTGGGGAAAGAGTTGCAGCTCAATAATTTTCATATTGAATGGCATTTTTCTTTTTTTTCTGCAAGTACTTTTGAGAAAAACATGAATCATGCTCCTGATAAAGTGACAGTCCAACGAGGCGCCAACTGTTGCCGACAAAATCAAAATAAAGCATCGATTCCCCCACGAGTCCCATTAAGACGTCTCCCTCTGGAGCCGCCACCGTCTGTGTACGTCTCTCGTGGTGCAGAGTCATGACCCTCTCTTAGTTTCCACCCCCCTCCATTTAGCCTCTTTAAAGCCTCACTGGACCTGAAGAACACACACTGTTTACTGAAGCTTCACCTTTCGGTTTAACCTTCGGAGGGAACACATTGAATGCAATGTATGGCAGGTCCAAGCCCCTCAGTATGTGCAGCTAAACCATCACTGTGTTCCACATTGCACACTTTCTCTAAGTAAATCCAGCAGCTGCCCTTAGAAAGTACTGTAATGCAGTATGGATTCAATTAGGACATATTGTTATGTCGCCGTGTGTCCCTCTGCACAGAGGATTGTGGGTCAGAAGCATGCCGGCTTTCATACTGTGAAATGCGACTGGATTCAGTTGGACATCCAGGTATTTTGGGCGTGCTGCATTCGACGTGTTATGTATTGGGACATTAAATATCTATTTCTCATTGTTATGGTAGTATTGTGTTGGAACGCACGGTGTGATCCAGCCCACTTTATGGTGTGTGATTTGTATGGCCTTGGATCCACGTTTAGCCAACAATTAATAAAGCATAAAGCAGTACAGGTGTCACTGGCATGGCTTGAGTATAAAAGTATAAAACTGTGATTTTTGAATTTAAAGGGTCAAGGTGAATATTAAGTAACCCGACACCACCAGATGGTTTGTTCCACACAACCATCTGACGAGCGGTCATTGAAAACCGTTTAGAAAAGGGCAGGCACTTAAAAAAAATAATAAAAAAATACTTGGCAGGTGATAGGATGAACCATCTGTCAATCAAAAATGTTTGCCGAGGGCAGTCTAGAGATGAGCGAAAACATCTTTTCGTTGCTTTTCTATGCACCAGCTCCGATATATAAGAGACGCAACATATGCCATTGTTGTTTTGAACGAGCAGTCGCCTTTTGCATGTCGTGTCTCTCACACACACACACACACACACACACACACACACACACACACACACACACACACACACACACAAACCACTTCCGCAACTGTCGCTCTTCACGGGATGCTGATTGGTTAGGACACCGATGGTCTGCTCACGAGCGCGCTACTCACAGCCCGACAAGATGGATTTTCATGTGATCTCGTGATCCATTGACTTTTTAAGTCTGGGGATTTTCTCCCGGGGCACATTCTGTTTGCTGTTTACTGTATTACTGTTACATTTTGAGTGTGTGTGTGTGTATATTTTAAAGCTACTACATAAGTGCTTTGGATTATAACCTCGAGCTTTTTAAGCTTTTGTGCTGCAGGACTTTTTGCCGGTTTCTGCAGAGAACATTCTTTAGGATGTTCTGAGAAAGACAGAAAATGTAATAATGCAATCACGTGTTCTCAAACTACATTATTTTTTTGCACTACATTGAATTGATATATATATATATATATACAGTGCATCCGGAAAGTATTCACAGCGCTTCACTTTTTCCACATTTTGTTATGTTACAGCCTTATTCCAAAATGGATTAAATTCATTATTTTCCTCAACATTCTACACACAACAACCCATAATGACAAAGTGAAAACTGTTTTTTGCAAATGTTTGCAAATTTATTAAAAATAACAAAAACATAACATGTACATAAGTATTCACAGCCTTTGCTCAATACTTTGTTGAAGCACCTTTGGCAGCAATTTCAGCCTCAAGTCTTCTTGGGTATGATTCCACAAGCTCGGCACACCTATTTCTGGGCAGGTTCTCCCATTCTTCTTTGCAGAACCTCTCAAGTTCCATCAGGTTGGATGGGGAGCGTCGGTGCACAGCCATTTTCAGATCTCTCCAGAGATGTTCAATCGGGTTCAAGTCCGGGCTCTGGCTGGGCCACTCAAGGACATTCACAGAGTTGTCCCGAAGCCACTCCTTTGTTATCTTGGCTGTCTGCTTCGGGGTCGTTGTTCTGTTGGAAGATGAACCGTCGCCGCAGTCTGAGGTCCAGAGCGCTCTGGAGCATGTTTTCATCCAGGATGTCTCTGTACATCGCTGCATTCATCTTTCCCTCAATCCTGACTAGTCTCCCAGTTCCTCCTGCTGAAGAACATCCCCACAGCATGATGCTGCCACCACCATGCTTCACTGTAGGGATGGTATTGGCCAGGTGAGGAGCAGTGCCTGGTTTCCTCCAGACATGACGCTTGGCATTCAGGCCAAAGACTTCAATCTTTGTTTCATCAGACCAGAGAATGTTGTTTCTCATGGTTTGAGAGTCCTTCAGGTGCCTTTTTGAAAACTCCAGGCGAGCTGTCATGTGCTTTTTACTGAAGAGTGGCTTCCGTCTGGCCACTCTACCAAACAGGCCTGATTTGTGGAGTGCTGCAGAGATGGTTGTCCTTCTGGAAGGTTCTCCTCTCTTCATAGAACAACACTGGAGCTCTGTCAGAGTGACCATCGGGTTCCTGGTCACCTCCCTGACTAAGGCCCTTCTCCCCCGATCGCTCAGTCTGGCTGGGCGTCCAACTCTAGGAAGAGTCCTGGTGGTTCCAAACTTCTTCCATTTCCAGATGATGGAGGCCACTGTGCTCATTGGGACTTTCAATGCTGCAGACATTGTTCTGTACCCTTCGCCAGATCTGTGCCTCAATACAATTCTGTCTCGGAGGTCTACAGATAATTCCTTGGACTTCATGGCTTGGTTTATGCTCTGATATGCAGTGATAACTGTGGTACCTTATATAGACAGCTGTGTTTCTTTATAAATCATGTCCAATCAACTGAATTTAGCACAAGTGGACTCCAATCAAGTTGTAGAAACATCTCAAGGATGATCAGTGGAAACAGGATGCACCTGAGCTACATGTTGAGTGTCATGACAAAGGCTGTGAACACTTATGTACATGTTATGTTTTCGTTCTTTATTTTTAATAGATTTGCACAAATTTGGCAAAAAACAGTTTTCACTTTGTCATTATGGGTTGTTGTGTGTAGAATGTTGAGGAAAATAATGAATTTAATCCATTTTGGAATAAGGCTGTAACATAACAAAATGTGGAAAAAGTGAAGCGCTGTGAATACTTTCCGGATGCACTGTATAACTTTTTTTGCACATATCATTGGAGAAACAAAAAGGAAATATTTTGCTGAAGAAAGTTTCTATCACAAGCAAAAAAATCGAAGTCATATCTTTTATAGGTAATGTCTCACTTTGAAGCTGCACGGCGGTGCCTTGATTTCTAAAGAGATCTCAAAACTTTTCTCATTCATAAGTTTCATATTTTTGGTAATATTTCACATAATAATAAAATGTGGAAGAAATGTTCAGGAAAATAAATACATTTAAATTCCTAACAGTCTCTTTAATATTAACACTAAACTAGACATTGACCTGATATTTAATTTATTTCATTGGTTTCTCCATATTTTGCACCCTTCATCCACTTTTCCTACTCTTCATACTGCTTCAGTTAGTTTCTCATACATTTCCAACTCTTATCTACCGATTCATGCTTTGTCCAAACACCGAACTATTCCACATCTTTTCATATATCATTGCTATTATTCAGCTTTTCAATAACCAGCAGTCAGCCCACAGTTTCCAGTTACTTGTCGTACTACTATAACAACAAACAAGGTAATAGCAGGCTGTTGCGTTAGGTAAAAACAAAACAATATGAACATAAAGAGGGTCCGTTATGTAAAATATTCAGCACTGCTCAATGCCATTCATCTCTCCCGTGACTGAGTCCCATCTCGCCCGCTGTGGGTTTAATTTGACTCCTGTTCTGCTCCGAGAAACCCTAAACTTTGGCCCCCATCTCCGTCAGGCGGCTAAGACCCCGTAGCGAATGAGCTTTCTGAGAGCTGTTTTTTTTTTTTTTTCCCGAGGTCACTCCTGCTCGTGCCCGATCGGACGCCTCGCTCGCGTCTGTTTCCCCCGATAAGGGGAGTCCGCCGCTTGCGGCACTTCTGCCGACCTCCACGCCGCGTGAATGCGGGGGGACGGTGGCGGGCATTGTAATATGTTGACGAGCACAAATTGAAAACAGCCGGGGCCGCGCTGCAATCCTGCAATCTGGAGGATGGGACTAAATTATAGAGCGAAATCCGGGCCGGTCCGTCGCTGATTGTTCACTTTGCACAGCCCTGATGCAGAAAGCATGCGTGTCAACAAACGGCCAATCAGCGGATAAGTAATCCAGGGATCTCTGATTCCTTGTTTTTTCGGTGGACGGAGCCCACTGTGAAACTATTATGTCTTCACGGGGTTGTCGTGTCATCGTGGGAAGATCCCCTGATGGTTTCTAGACGTTAGTGGAGCTGAAGATCTGATGGACATGAACAAAGTCGGACACTTAATGTAGCAATAATCACGCTTCTTCCCCTTTGCCACAAGATGTCCTCGTCAAAATAAAACATCCTTTTGAATGAAGTACTAATGTTGTACATTTCCAGTGGGCAACAGTCTCAGACTGGAAGGTTTTTAGATTCTTTCTTTCAATCAATTTATTTTATTTTATGTTTTTACACATTACTTCACATTACTGGACAACAAAAAACGACAACAAATAAAAAGAAATTACATCCAACAACCAACTATACGAACAATCAGACGAGGACAGAAAGACACAGACATAAATCATCATCCTCCATGTTGAACCTACTCAACCAATTGTATTTATCCCATTCTTACCAGAATTTTTTTTCAGACCTCTAGGTAACGATGAAAAAAACCCATAATTTCAACAGCATTGACTGAGGCTACTATTTACACGCAAAGCAGGAATATGTAAGCTTCACTCTTCAACCACATTTAGCCCATTTTCAGCATAGACGCCGAGATCAAAGTCTAGATCAGGACCGAATGAGAACATCTTATAGTTATTATTTATTTAGCGGGACAATGCACATATTGTACCAGATAAAGCAAAAATGATATTTCTCATCTGTAGTGCCTCGGCGAAGGAGACGAGTGCATCTCAACGCTGATTGGCTTTCGCAAACACGGCGTCACACACATTCTTTTTGCGGCGTGCTATTCGCGCTATTCGTGCTATTCGCGCTATTCGCGCTATTCGCGCTATTCGCGCCTCCCGGCGAAAATTCACGTTATTTGCGTCCTTTCGCTTCTGTGCATTGACTTTGCATGTGAACTACTCGTGTGAAAAATTCTCAGCGCTTTTGGTGTGAACGCAGCATAAAACGGAGCGTTTCAGACAGTGATTGCAGGTATATTCGGACGGATGGTATGAAAACAATAACGGGTTTAAAGCATACAAACATGTTTTTGTGGACAACGAACTTCCTCATATGACGCAGAGTTTGAGCATGATATGTCCCCTTTTAAGGTTAATTCCACTTGGCAGGCTGTGGCTGGTGGCAGGCGCATGTCTGCTGTGCCTTTTTAGTAGATAACTCCGCCAATGATCTCGAAGAGACGGAGCATGCAGATGAACTAGACAACTGGATTTTGAGATGCTTAATTGCTTCCTTTTTACTTGTTAAAAGCCCCCAAAGCCAGGGATTCTGCCGCCTCACTGCCTTCCCCAAAACACAATTTAAATTATCTTTCCTTCCCTTTTTTTCCGCCCTCACTGCTCTGAAACCTGTGATTTCAAATAATGTGTTGTCTTCTTCTTCTTCTTCTTCATGATGATTTTACAGTTCTGGATCAGTGGTTACAGAATGCTGCTGTTTCCTAGAGTTTAATTTCAGAGCGTGGAACAGTGACCGGCATCCCAACGCAGACATAACACCATCGTCCCCCCCGGTGTCGAACACACTTGTAAAAGGCGGAGCAGACGGTGCACGCTGTGTAACTGCCGTAATCATTCTCCCCTCGCCCGTCTGTGTTGTTGATGCAGGTAACCCAGACAACCTGACAATGTACACAAATTAGAGGCAGGCAGGAGGAGGGGTGTGATTAATGGTTCTCAATAAGGACCGGGGCCCTAGAGGAGAGAGGGCTGGAGCATCTGTGCTTATAAATCCCAGGGATGCTCTGAGGCAGGGAGGGAGGGAGGGAGGGAGGGAGGGAAGGAAGGTTGATTTACGAGGAGACAACCCAGATATGTCGGTGTGTTTCACCATGAAACTTCCTCAGTTGATTACTTACATGACGACAATTACGTTTTCTATCTATTAAATATGCGAACAAGGTACATTGTCATATCGTGTGCTTATTTGTTTACATTTATAAAACGAAAAGTCAGGATGAACATTTTTTGTTTCATCTTGTTGACATATTACGTTTTTTTTTAAATTTATTTAGGATATCTCTTTGTATCACACCATAACTAATACACGAAGTAAAAGAAAACAGGTTTTCTCCTTGTTTTTAAGAATTAAATGTTGCAAAACTCAAACCTTTAGAATATAGATAAGTATATGCAACTGGAACGTTTGGTGCATGTAAGTGTTAATGAGGTGAAGATTTCTGGCTAATTTTTTTTGTTGAAAAAACTGATTTTGAGGAAAATTCACAAGGCGAATAGGGTGAAAAGGTTAAACTAATAGATATCACCATGTAATTACCCAGTTAGGTTAAGGCATTTATTTTGTTGCATTACACGACTGACATGTTATGTTTGAATATGCATATGAGGCATTATCTAATGGTAACTTTGAGTAAATTAAAGAGAAATCTACAGACGAAATAGTTAAATATACACTAATAAATATGTACGTTTTCTTTCCAGTATAGTCTGAAATAAAATGTTAGGAAGTAAAATGGCTCAAAAGTGACCAGTGCATGTTTTTGCCTGCCTACAAAAAAGCAAAGTGGAAATGCAAGACTCCTTTTTGTTGTTGTTGTTGTTGTTGTTGTTGTTGTCTGTGCTATTACACAGATTCCTCACACACACACACACACACACACACATATATATATATATATCCTGCAGGCTCCAGTGTCTCCATGCAGATAATAGCATCCGTTCTACTTTGTCAGCTGCTGTGTAGTTAATAATCCCGTGAGGCTGAAGATTCTTTGAATAATCTCGAGAGCAGCCTATACCTATCTGTTACCCACAATTCCCAATATCCTCCACCACTCACCGATTTTGAAACGCCCTTTTTTTCTTCTTTTTTTTTTCTCACACCTCCGAAATTGAAAGTTTCTGTGGTCTGTGCGGGGGGGGGGGGGGGGGGAGAGACACAGATTGGTGGGCGAGGATATTCTATATATAAAAAGGTCCAGTCTTAAAAATACGTCGCTAATAAAACGCGGGATGTGTCGCACATTTGATGCCACGCTGCTGGTGACTGATTGGACGCATTCAAACGCCCCGTAAACGGATCCGGTTGTGCACCGAGGGAACACCCCCCCCCCCCCACCCACCCACCCACCACCACCTCCACCCCTCCCAGCTCGTGTGATGTGGACCGTTCCGGCTTTCCTCCACATCCAGGCGAGGGGAGAGCGGTGCGCACAGCGCCAGACGGACCGGAGCGGCTGTTCAGTGTGGATACGCAGCGGAGCGCAGGGGCTGAGGACTACAGCGCAACTCCCAACACAAATGGATATTTACGTGGCTTTGTTATCTCTCTTCTTTTTTACTAAACCAGGTAAGAACACGCCGCGTGGCACTTTTCCCCCCCCCCTCCCCCCTCTTCTTCTCTCTCCATCGCAACGAGGACTTCTGCTGCGAGTGGCGCTTCTTCTTCTTCTTCTTCTTTTTTTTAAATTTTTTATTTTTTTATCGTTTCCTTCAGTTTGCACCTTGCGCGCGAGCGAGTCCCATTTGTTTTGCTAGTGTCTTTGGACTGCAGCGTATTGTTTGTTGAGTTCATATTTCAGAACAACCTCCGTGTGCAGATAAGGTAAAAGAGATATGACACCTTTTTTTCTTCTTCTTCTTTTTTTTTTTTTACCTTAACGTTTGCGCACATTGCAACCACAGCCCGTGGAGAACACAGGTGTCGTCTGCGGGCAGATACACCAGCATATCAGTGGGCAGCACTAGCAGAACTCTGCCCCCACCACCACCACCCCTCCTGCAACCACCAGTCATTTTAATCAGTGCCCATGTCTGTTTGTAAAATCATTTAGAATCAGCTTTGATCTCCTCGTCCTCCATAACCTTGATTTCTCTTCCTGCAGCTCGGGCTTTCGGATCAGATCAAGACTACCAGATTGATATCATCAATGAACTTGATCTGGCTAATGCCACCTATGGAATTACCCAAGTGGCGGGGCTCCACAACAGCACCAAAGCCTTCCTGTTTCGAGGTAACGCATAATCCCAATTTCCCCATCGCTGCTCAAGTTCTGAAAAACGTCTTTGTCTCCACTGTGTCACGGCTGCGAGCGCACACACACACACACACACACACACACACACACACACGCGCACATCCTTTGTTTCGTGTAGTTAGTGCGGGCAAAGCCACGCAGCGCCACACCTTTTTGGTGTCACGCTGGAATGCTCGGCGAGGGACCACTACGGGGAGCCTCCTCTCATAATTAACTCCACATCTTAATTCGTCCCGAGCAGCAGATGCTCCGGCTCCTTCCGGACACACTCGATGCATCCTTTGTCTGTGCAGGATTTCCACAGCACCGTTTCCCACGGCATCCAGGGTTGCTTGCTCCCAACAACTGGTGGTTCGTGGATATCAGGTGCAAGGACCCTGAAGGGCACACGGCACGTGGCTGGTTTCGACCCCTCAAACAAACAAACACTGTCCTATAATAATTGTGGATGAAAGTCAAAAGCCATAAGTCCTAATAGTTGACGTTGCGGGTGAGGTGCGTTCAAAGTGTCGGAAGACAACTTTGTTCACTCGCTTCCCTGCGATCTCTGAAAAGGATGCACACCATTTGGAGGAGCCGCTTTAAGCAGAAGATGAGTTGTTGGGGAGTAGAAGTAGAAAGAGTGGAGACACGGTGAGGGAAGATGGAGAAAGACACCGCTGTGACTGTTCGAGAGAAACGCTCTGACTGCTCTGGTGATTAGTTGCTTGCTGTGTGCTTTCTGCGTGTTTCCCGCTTGGCTGCAGCTATGAGAACCCCCCCCCTCCCCCCTTTTTCTATTTAGGTGACAATTGTATTTTTGATCGCTCGATTTTTAAAGTCAGTGTGTATGAGGTTCGCATTCAATGGGAGAGGTATCCAGTCCTCCTGGCGGTTCCAACCTGGACGGAAATGCGATGTTGGAATGAAACGGAGTCTTTTTTACTTTTACTGGCATGGAAATATTCAAATTCAAAAGATCCTGGCACAAACACCAGCAGCTTGAATCCCAAATAAGCAGCACTGGGTGTTGAATACCGCCAGGGTGATAGTGTTCAGTGTGTGTGTGTGTGTGTGTGTGTGTGTGGTTTTATTTTCTTGAGTGCTTGGCTCGATGTGCCACTGGCTCTGTGTGAATGAAGTCGAGGCAGCTCGGCCGACTCTGCCGAGGTGAAGCTGTCCAAGATTCAGTGCTGGAGGCCATGAGGGATACACAACCTCACTTTTTACTTAATACACACACACGCACACACACACCGACACACACACACACATGCGCACACGCGCTTGCTCCAAGCTGCTGTCCCCTATAGTTTTAAATTTCCCAGGGTTGAGGTGCAGCAGAGAGATAGTGTGGGAAACAGGAGGCTAATCCAGTAGGGAAACTGGACCTGTGGGCGTTGGAGGAGGAGGAGGAGGAGGAGGAGGAGGAGGAGGAGGAGGAGGAGGAGGATGCTCGTGTTGTGACCAATTTGAACCCTCTGCCCACGCGGAGGCGATGCATTCACGGCCCTGTGACCCAGATGGCTGCAGCCGAGAACCACGTTCTTTAAAAAAAAAATCGTCTCTGTTCTCATGGGTTCCACTGCAACGGTCCGTGATTGCCAGTCTAGAAGAAGCCGGGCTCGACCGGGTCAGTGATTATTCAAGAGGATTTATGTGCGCTGTACGCAATTAATGTCGCGCGCGCCAAGCTCGATACCATATTTCATCCGTGTTGATTGCAGAAATTGTGGCGGAACATATTGTAACGCTGATAAAATGGCAAAATGTGGTGTTCTAATTAGTGTCAATAGCATTGAGAGATAAAGAGAGAGAGAGCTCTGGCAGCGTCTTTGGCTGGACGCTGGGACCAGTCTCTCCAGTCTCTTAGCGATTCCCAAACAGATGGTTTGTCGTAGGAAATGGATTTCACCAGAGTAACGCACCAGTGGCATCAATAAAAAGGCAGACAAGTGCAGCCTCCTCGAACGGGTCCTTATCTGGACGTCTGATCCAAGATAAATACTATAATCCCTACACTGCGACAGCGGGGGTAACAAAGCTTGCCTAATTGATAGGGGGGTGTTTGTTATTGTAGCCTAATTTTATTTATACATTTGTCTTCATGATCGCTTTACATTGTGGGAACTTCTGTGATGTATTGAATGAAGTTTAGTTTGTCTAGATGGGGGGGGGGGGGGGGGGGGGCTGACCTAGTTTTTCATCCGACGTTTGGAACCCAGGTTTGTCTCCATTAGTCAAGACGCCTCGGTCCCAATGGTGATTTCTTTTTTAAATGATTTTAATGTTGATTATCAGTTTGTATTTTGGTACACCACGGTGGGTACCGTTGATCTTTTAGTTTGGTCTACAGGGGAATATCTTGGCGATTTGATTCACACTTGGCTTTCCTCCGCCGGGTACTCAGTTCTCGGGAAATATGACATTTTATAAAATAAGATAAGCTAGATAATGTTAACTGTCACAGCTGGTGGGCAGCACAGTCCTGATTGGCTAAATAACGGCGCTGATGGCTAATGTACGGAGGCATTGAGTGTTCAAGCTCTATTCAGCAAAGATTATCATGGGCCTAAGGTCAATTATAACGTTATCGCCTTGTAAAAATTAGGTTCTGGCGAGAAACTTAAGGCGGATCATCAGGGATTAATATTAAATCCACAAGAGACCGTAATAAAGGAGTTTGTGTGCGGGATTTATTGTTTTCTTTTTTTCCCCTTGGTATCAAATTGGCGACTGAGAATCGTGGAGTTTCACTGGCATTGGGTATCTGCTTCCAAGTTTCTGGGATTGCGACATCCCATCGTGGATCCGAGCACATTCGATCAGCTCTGATCATCTGGTACCACAACAAGAGGAAAATGAGTGTTTGGGAGTGTGGTGTGAAATGTGTGACATCCTTTCAGCTTGTTAATTGGTGCCACTTTGGGCTGCCACCTGTTTTGGTGTTCGAGTTGACCTCGTTTTGAATCTTATCTAATTACCCTCTGGTCTGTTTGAGCACAATCTGACCGTCCTTGGTTTCCTTTCGGGTCCGTGTTTATGCACCGTGCATTTGGGTGGGTTCTTCATGGTTCTATCGGTGACCAAGCTAGAGTTAGGTTAGTTGAACTTTGAGCCACTGATGTCTGACGGTGTAGAGTCTGTGATGTCCTAAAAGGACCACTGTGCTGAGAATACTTCCTCTTCATTCAGGTGACAACATGACCTTTCCCTTAATGCCAAACTCAGGACAAACTTATATTTTACTGATGTGGCTATGAATCTGTTTTAAGATCTAGGTAGTCTTGTTTTAGGGTTTTTAGGTAATGAATCATAAGCTTAATAACATTGTGTTTGACTAATGACCAGAGTCAGAATATGATAATCCATTTTCAACTAATCCCTCCTTTGCGTCCTATTTTGTGAGATTGCTTCTTTAAATATGTCTTTCAAGTTTTTTACAACAAGAGCCATAATGACCCCGAAGTCTTCTCTAATAGTTTATTTCCTGGTTATTTGAATTGAAGTCTGCAGACTGCTACAATGAACCGATTGACAAACATGTCTGCTCAGCTTGGATGCCTCTGTTCTTCATTGACTCTCTTACTCAAAATCATTAATGTTAAACAGTTAGAAGGGAAACAACAAATAGAGCCTTGATCCTGATACCCCTGAGATCTATAGCACGCCTCTTATCAGCCTTTTAACCCAATTATCCTTTTGCATATAACAACTCGGCAGTCTTCAGGGCTGAAATGGTCTTTAATTTTATGTTAATCGCCATTCCTGTTGATTCCAGTCAAAACCTTTTCCAACCTCCATTTAAAGCTGAAATCCACACTTAAACCGTCTCACTGCTGTCCGATAAAGAGCCTCAGCTGAAGCACGTTGTATTTCTGAGTTCATCTTTTGCATCCGTTGTTATCCCAGTGAATAACTGGCCAGATGTAGCGTGTTAAGCGCACGCCAAGCTATCTCCAGCAAAACAATGGACTTTAATTGCAGGAAACGTGTCGGCAATGTAACACATCAACTACAGATGTCGGCCCTTCAGAATTAGAGACACTTTGCATTGTTTAACAACAGAAATCCTTTTTCTTAGTGAAACAGAGAGGGAAAACGTTTCAAAATGCAAGTCTTGAGTTAAAAGAAGGGGGTGCACGTCCTCGTTGACTAGGACCTCGGTCTCTTTGATTGACGTTCATCTCAAGTTCATCTTTTTGTATCCGTTGTTATCCCTGTGAAATAATTGGCCGATAACTAATTAACACATTGCATCTTGTTTGTTTAATCCGTACACGGCAACCAAAAGTGTAAACGTGACATGTCTCTGTTTTACAGGAACTTGAGTTTGACGTTTTTTACAATTAGTTTTTTTGTTTCTGGTTAAATAAACAAGTTATGATGTTTAATTTAATTTAATTGCTGAGGTTAAACGTGTATTTTATTACATGCTTTTGTTATGGAGGTTTATCCAAACCGCAATAAGCTGTTTTTATGATTTCTCTCACCAAAGTGTCCCAATCCAGTTGAATAGTAACTTGTATCCATCAGTGAATAAGTCAGCACATCCTGTTTTTACTTTTACTGAATTTACTAAACTACTTAATGCTGACTGACCTTTTTTTTTTTAAAGAATGCTTCATCCAGGATGTCGAACTGATTCAGCAGAGAAAACAGGTTAAAAAGATAAAGATAGAAGCTAAAGCCTGCAGATCACAATTTAAAGATGAACCACCACGTATAGGCTGGCTATTGAGAGAGAAGACAATGAAATAAAGGAATGACACAAAATCCGTATCTGTCATTATTTACTGTTTTCACAATCATTAAAAAGCAAAAAGCAGCATGTGTGGACATTCAGTAGCCTTTAGCAGCGCTAACGTGAGTTACTGCTATTCTGCTAATGTTAGCTCCACAGGTTTTTACGGATAAATGTAATGTTTTTAAAAACAAATTATTCCTTTCAACGTCTTCGGGTATTGAGTATTACTATTGCACAATGTTTAACTATGACAATATCCAAATCCACCAAACCAGCCAGAAAATTAAAGAAAATCTGAAACGATTGCGTGGGAGTCTAGAGAGCTGGTTGATGCTACGCTATGATTGGCCAGTCTGCATTCTAGGGGCGGGATTTAGCGAAGGTTCAATTAAAAGCCACGTGTTCCAGCTTTCCGAGTCTAATGCTGCGTTCACACCAATGATGTTCCGACATTTGTGGTATTTCCACAACAAGTATAGAGTAGAAATAGTGGTTATTTATTTCATGGCGGACGGCGGTAGTTATAACTGTTTACGGAGACAAGGCACGGAGATAAACCACGCGAACATTCACGCCGCGTTTGGTGTGAACGCAGCAATAGACCTGGTTCCTGAATTGTGAATTCAAAGGGAAACTATGAACTGGATTATTATGAAGAAGTCAGAACACTCATTACTTTAACTCTCCTCAGCTGTCGATGCAAACTGGTGATTGTGCAGCTAGCTAGCTCGTAGATTATTGTTCAAATTTGAGTCTGGATGATTCGGGAGCATTTGGGCTTTTCCATTACGCCACACAGAGCAGAGTGGTAATCGAGGTATGGATCAGTGCACAAGTGATTGCAGCTGCCTCTCTTGTTGAGCTATTGTAGAACACTTTATGTTGTAAGGGGAAAAAAAACAAAAACATATTGCGCAAGCTAAAATAAGTGTGTGTTGAACCTGAAAATTGACAAGACTGAAATCACTCAATTCCTGCAATCGGTCACGATTGGAAAAAGAAAGAATTGAGGGTCCGTAAGTGCAGCCGGCGCTTTATTAACAGCAGAACACAGACAGTAACCAGCTGCTGTTTTACCACTCGGCCCGCCAAAACAGACCAGAAACCTCTCAAAATAATGTGAACGCGCATAAATTCAATTACCAGCACAGTTGAAGATCAGTTAAACCAGGGTGAGCCGAGGCCACTTCTAGGAAATGATACATAGCAATATAAACATATAAGCAATATTTTTTTTTAAAAAGCTGGCTCTCATAATAGCATTGTTGATTATTAAAACCTGTGATATTGACACAAATTATAGGTTTTTTTTACATGTTAAAAAGGGCTATTTGAATAAATAAAAACATTGCTGACACATTTAAGAGACATTTGTTTCTATATATCATTATATTATATTTTACAATTTTTTCATCGACTAAAACTGATCTAAAAGGTTTTGAGTTGTCATTGACTAAAACTATGGAGGATAACATTATTTATTTTGATTAAAACTAACACACATTTGTCTAAATCAAGAATAGCTGTCGCACTGAACACTGCTTTGTCCTTTTTGCACCAATCATACAAGAAAGTAGTCAATGATAGAAAAAGAAATGGACACTAAAACCAAGTTTTGAGTAAAAGGCACATCTCACTCCTACTTTTGAGCAAACTAACACCATCATTCTGTCTACTTGCACATAATTCTCACTAAAACTCTAAATCTTATGACATCAATAAAAAGATAAGTTGGAACTTTTGCTGAGGCCTTTTTAAGCAACACATCGATACATGCAGATAGAAAACGACACATCACTGTAGACACCAGAATTGTTTTTTAATGAGGAAGAAGGGTAATAATGATTCTCTTTTTAATTGCAGAGGGGGGGGGGGGGGGGACGACGATTTCCTGAAGTCTAAAGCCTGAATTGAGGCAGGGCAAGGCGATTGATTACAATGATTACTGCCTTTGAATACACTGAAAAGAGGAGCCCCTAATTATCTGTAATGGTGTAGGTTTTCGTCCCTGACATCTCCCAACAAACAGGGAGCTTGGATCTAATACCTCGCCAGATGCCTTGCTTTCATGTGTTTATAGGCTTTTAAAAAAAATGTTTGCATGATTTAATCTAATAATTTAAGGCTAATTAGCTCGTACATTCTACGTGTAAACACTCAATCAACAGGTTACTGATTAGTACAAGAAAAAGAAGAACACTGTTGCCGGCTCCACTATCTGCCTCTGTATCTTTTAACTAGATGTCTCAAGACCTTACAGAATACATTGGCATCTTGCCCTCACACCAATGGTCCATTCATTATTTACTGTATGTGTCCTGAGGATCTGGAAGATAGGATTCTGCGGTTCTCGCATAACGGCCACAATAAATTACAGGGTGCCCTGGTAGCCTAATAGTTTAAACACATAACCCGTAACGGCAATGTGAATGGTTTGAATCAGGGCCGGGGGCCCCTCTGTCCTCCCAGATGTGCTGTCTCTCTTTACTGGCTGACAAATAAAGGCTATATAACTTGCCGCCGTGGTGGTGATGGTGATGCACGGTTGTAAGTCTGAAAGACCAAATGACAGAATTGCAATGGCTCAGGGAACCATGTGTTTGGGATGCCGTGGATACCAATACCGCTTTCGGGTCTGATACTGTGCTCGTGTACTCGTACATGCACGACTTCTCCGATACAACCACGCCCAATACCTCTCGGCAACAACACTTCACCTCTTGTCAGTGGAGCCTTTTAAAGCCGCCCAGCTGCACCGACGACCTCATGAACAAACGGGTTCGATCCATCGAAACGGGAAGCTCGATCTCTCGTATGTCGGAGAAAGGGATGCGACATTTAGATCGGCTGCGAAACAACGTTTCATTTACGTTCTATTTTTGCTCGAAAATCTACGATGAACTGTTTAGCTTTTGTGGCATCTTCTATATTTAAGTTGCATTTCACCACTAGTTCTCTCTTCAAAGATTTAGTAGCTTTTTAAAACCTCCGTCAAATCTTCCGCTAACAGATTTCTTGTCAACACAGAGCCACTGTATAAAAATCAGTGTGACCCACTTTGGTACCAACTGGCATTTAATCCATCGACTATGCCGATGGACCTTATGATTGAGTTGATGGCCAGCTATACTGGTCTGTCCACTGCTATTTAAAAGACAACTGCCTTGAACCAATCAAAAAGTTTGGCCTTTTTATGTCTTTTTAGTGTTGCAGATTTACCCTCGGGGGGTGGGGGGGCAACTGAGGAGGGTCGGAGGTTAACAAATCCACGTCCCGCTGCAGGTTTCCTTTTCCTCCGAGCATATCGGCGCTGCGCATGCGACTCCTGTTTTTAGAAAGTCAAAATATGCCAATCTTTGATGTGCTCCAGTGAAATGTTATCATGTTTGTGTCAGGCGATTGGGCAGGAAGGAAGGCTTGGCTCCACTCGAGCAAATCTGTCTGTTCCCTCACGCTGGAAATGAGGCTGAGCCGCATGCAACAAAATGGAAAAAGGAAAATGGCAAATTAAAGAGCCAAATTTAGCTCACAATCGCAGATGCTGCAGAGGAATTAGACAGTAGGTGGTTCAAGTGGGAGAAATAGGTGATGACACTTTTTTTTTTTCTCACTCGAAAATCTTGATTGAACACAAATAACGCAACGGGACAATGTGACACAAACAAGATTTGCTTGTGGATTTGCTGCAAAACCCAGAGGTTTTACTGAAGTCTCATTTTCTCCTGCATCCATTTTGTTGCTATTTATACCTTTGACTGCAGAGTGGAGTCGGGTTGCATATGTCACAGATATTACAGAGAGAGCCCCATGCAGGCAGGCCCGAGAGGCTGTGGGCAGTTCACAAGCCGCGAGCTGAGCCGGGCTACGACTCTAAAGTCGACTGCGCACCCAGCAGCTGAATCCAATGGAGGCTATCAAACCTTTCATCTTTTATGTATGAGCTTTCCTGGCTGTCCTACTGCTGGAGGAGGCGAGACACTGGTCCCACCTCACAGGAACCTCTGCGGAATTATTCCATCTGAATTATTCATCGCACATGAGGGCGATATCTTTTAAAGGGACAGACGTGTTTCCATTGGACCCCCGATGCCAACTTTAAGGCGACGTGGAGGAACAAGGGCCCTCGGTTGGATGTGGGAAACATGATCTCACCTGGCACAGCCTGACCTGAAATCCATATAATTGGTCCGGAGTATCACGGCCTCCTGGGACCACGATCAATAGCAGGGGTTTACAGCAAGGGATCTATTTCTGGCATTGAAGACCTACAGCGAAGCTGCCTTTCGCAGTTTTTGATCCAAACTGCGGAATTCTCTCCCGCTTTTACCATCTGTTGAGTTTTTTTTTTTTTTTTTTAAAACACTCTTTGTTGTGGTGGCCGATATCCAAATTCATCAGATCAGATATTATTTTTTGTTTTACCCAGACTTTAAGGTGGACCAGCTGTTCTTCTTTATCTCTCTGGGGTCACAGGTCTTTTTATCGATTTTACATCATTTCTAAAATTCACCTTTTTTAAAAGGCACTTGCATTTAAAACATACCCATGTGTTATCCATCAAAAATTACAGGAAAATCTCAGCTATCTATGTGCTGAAGGTACGTTGTCTTTAGGCACAGTGTAAAGAGGTAATTTGGCCCTAAAGCTGAAAAGTTGAAGTCCGATTTATTAAAATTCTTCAAATCTTTTGTGAAAACATACCTTTACTCATGTGGACGAACTGTTTTGATCCTGGAAATTGGTTTATCAAAGCCTTAGGTTCACAAAAGTGGTGGAATATATGATTAAAATGCATTTAATAAATGTCCGAAGGTCCTTAGTGACTTCCTAAGTGTCCATTGGTTAGTTTCTCACAAAATATTGACGGACACACGATTCCACAAATTACGTTGCAGGGCGCAGCTCGACACAAACGTCACAAGCTCTTGGCTCGCAGTGTGAATCACGTACGTATCTCGTGAGAAGGACACGGAAGTAGAACGTCTACAGATTACGGGCAACATCCGAACCATATTTCTGTGCCGTTTTACCGCGGAGATATGACCATAACCGCCGCGTAAACACCGTAGGACGCACACAGTTGATTAATAACATCCCTACTGCAAAGACATATGCTGAACAATGTCATGTTTTATATTTCATTTGTTAGAGACAAAACCTAGTAAAAGTTATTGTCAGAAGTGAAATGGTACCATTAAGTACTGACATGTTTGTTGGTACTGGGTATTGGCGAGTACTCACATATTAGTGAAACAGCAGTATTGGTTTACATCTACTTCCTCATCACATAACAGGAGTTCTTCCTAGTTGGTGGGGATGCCTCCTTTACTCTCCTCCTCCACGTCCAAATCACATTTAACTTTCTTTTCTTTACTGATTCTTTACTGGTGTGGCGGTTTTAACTTTCCTCCTTTGGTTTGATTTTTGATTTGGTTTAAATTGTCTGCTCTCTTCTCGATAGGTTGTAGTTGCTCTTTGCTAATGATATAGCATATCCTACATGAAAGCTAAATGAAGTGTATAATTCAGGATTTAGATTAAGCACGCGTCGTTCCAGATCTTAAAGATCTGTTAATGGACGCAGTTTCTAAGATTATTTCTAATCAATGTGGTTGTAAAACATGTAAATCTGAGCCATCTAGCTGACCCTGGTGTGCAGACACATTCATAGTAAGTAGGTACAGCTTTAAAAACAACAGCACATATTGCAGCTCCCTACAGTCTGCACAGACGCAGGCTTGATTTAAGGCTCCTTTTTTTTTTTAATCCTGTTATATTATATTATAAAATAGACGGCAGCAAATTGTGCAGCTCTTTTTTCTTTTTCTTTTTTTGCTCTTATGAAAGTTTCAAGTTTAGAATTGACCATCTGCAAAGTAGATGCAATCGTGCATCATCACACTCTCAAGTCCCCCCCCCCTCTGAAGTCGGGCTCATTATCGCACACACAGAAATGTCATCTGCAATAGGACACGCTCATTTTGCATGACTGGAAACTGGCACACTAACCTCAGCCGGTGAGCAATTAAACTCTGTCTATTTATCGCCGCCTCAAACTGTTCGTGGAAGGCGCGAGAATGAGCCTTCAGCACCTTCCTATCTCCATCAGAAGCCTGATATAATTAGCCCCGCTTTGTCCTGCCTGGAGCCATTGTCTTTGTTTTGATGCTATCGTAGTCACGCCGTAATTGCATTCACTCTCACTCCGGTGGCTTTATAACCCGTCGTAGGTTGGAATTGGAATTTGCTCTGTTACGACTAATTACAGCTAATGACATCTCGGTCGCACTAGCATATGATGGAGGACGCGTCCTATACGAGCAGCCACAAATAAAAAAAACTTTTTTAAAAAATGTATCTTTTTAGATTCTAGCTAGGTAGTTTGCTGATGTGCGTTGTCGGTTAAATCCCGTCATGAAGAAAACAAAAATCTGAAATGTGCATCGTGTGCTGTTCATAACAAATTATTACCTGCCTCTATACAACATAAATATTGGTATTAAATTGCTGATTTCTTCTAAATGGATAATATTATATCCAGAAACTAACCCACTGTCTTTGAAAGAACATATAAGATCTCCAACAAGCAGCAAGCAGCTTTTATTTAATTTTTGTGGCCACTCGGACCCGTAAGATAATCACGAGGAGATAAACTGCAATAAATACTAATAATAAACTGACACCATTTTTAGAAATCAATGAACTCAAGATGAGTTTTTGTCATAGTGAATCTAAAAATGAAAATGTATTAGGAAGTTATTTTGTGAGTTGTATCTTGCCGGTCTATTGTCAAAGATCTAGATTGTACTGTTGTGGTTGTGTTTTGTTGTATTTCCAATCTTTTGGTGCCCTCGCATGACCTTGACGAGCTGTGGCGCTCACCTGCACTTCCATTGCCAGAACCTGTGCAGGGGAGATGTATGTTGTTGGGATCAAGCATCTCCCACGATGTGGCCACGGTACTTCATGGATTAACCAATTAGATGGTTACCAAGACAACACTGACACACCGCCATGGCGCGGTTTGCACTTTGCTGGTAATTTTCCCCCATCCCACAAGATGCAACCCGTGGCAGCTTCAGGGCCAAGAGGTGTCACGGACAACCTTTTTCAAAGTCGAGCTGAAGCTCCGTAACGCGCCGGCACCGAGCACATCGCTGTTGCCATGCGAACTACACATACGGTACCTCTGGAGGCTGGACAAGTTTCATCACCGCCTGGTCTTAAGAAAAAGGTTTCAAACGGGGGGCGGGCGGGGGGGGGGAATGTGATCACTTCTCCTCGTTTCCATTAGGTTGACAGGTCTGGATTTGTTAGACGTTAGCCAACATGCTCCGGTTGTCAGACTGATGCAGCATCCTGTTATGCACCGCAGTGTCTGCGGTAGTCACCGTGTCACGTTAAGCCTCGAGGGTTTGTGTGCTTGCATATGGATGCGTTTGGTGACCAGTGCCGCTGGTATGCCATTAAACGGAGCACGAGAAAACCAACGAGAACGAAAGTCACAGTTGCCTCTGATCTTTTTTCCGGGGATATCGTATATAACTTGCATTATATGATATCTGGAGTATCAGAGTTGATTTTCCTAATGGTGGCGTTAGATAGAAGCTTGAGTGAGGTGTCCACAATGGAAAGGCTTCAGCTCCTGGGAAGCATGAAGGTTCCCAGTAGATGTCATTAGAGCCTGACTCATCCTGGATTTGTGAGGCTAATATTCATGTTTGAGAGAAATACATCAGCCCAACATATGTTTTTGATATAATAAACCCTATAGGGCTGTAACGCCGCACAGAAATCCAGGACAGCAACAAAAACAAATGCTGAAAATATTTGCTTTTCATTTATTTTGGGAAAAATCTAACCAATAAATAGTTGCTCATTTGCCATAATTCTTATTTGAACAGTTAAGGCAGTCAAATTCTGACATTTTGCCAACTAGAAATGCATCTCGGTAATGAAATGGTTCTGATTCCTTAACGCTCCATCATAAGACTGCGACCTTGATGGTGACCTGAACTGGAGTCTGGCTTGTGCTTATTTTTTACAAGACGGGGCACAGTGAACTGGAAAATGGACTTGTGTTTTATATTGAGGCCTTTTCTAGATGGAGGAACGTGACTAGCGCTTTCTAACCTTTGGCATATGCGTACTTCTTTTACCCCTTTTTGTTGACGAACCAATACATACAAATAAATCAACAATATACAGATAGCATTAGCCATTCCAATGTATCACTCAATGTGGAGTGTGTTCTGGCACATCTACGTATTGGATGTAGAATTGGAATCTTTTACGTCATGGCGGTGTTAAAGCGAAGCTCAGTTGCATCATCAAAAAGACATTAAATATCCTGATCATGTTTCAAGGTTGGAGAATAGTTATCGGGACCTTTTTGCTCTCCGGATGAACTGAAGAGCCATCTTAGGCATTCCTCAGCTCAGCTGCTCTGAAGGCAAAGATGCTGATTCTGTTTGGAGAATGTCAGAATGTTGTGCTCATGTCATTAGCTCCATAACATCAGCAATCCTTGAGCGATTTATGCTAAAAAATTAATACGACAACTACGTTCAAATGTAATTGCAGGAGAAACTAGATTGACAATCAGCCACTGCAGCGAGATGCTGTTTTTATACAACGTCATAAAATAATATTCTCTCTCTTTTTGTCTCTTCCCTCTCCCCCTCTAAGGCCCTCATATCAGCGCCTCTTTGTACACTCTGAGATATCAGAGACGACACTATCTGTACAATACTAACGTATTGAAACCACGACCCATGGTACCACTCGGAGGGCAGATTTGTATTTATTTATATATTTCGGCGGGGCAGCTGCTGGCGAACTGATGAAACATTTAAAGCACGTACACAGTGCGTCTTCATCTAATCTTAACCAGGCTCGTAGAAACAATGTTGACTCGTCTGGACTGGAGATCAACTCGGAAGATGACGGAAGTTTTGAAGAAACTCATTTGGTTTCAAATAGAGTTTTAGGTTCATAGATAAGTGCTGGATGTTTAATCTGTCCTTCGGCGTTGGGGAAGTCACTGCATTGATGGAATCCCCCCCCCCCCCCCCCCAGTGGGCTTAAAAAAGAGGCCATCAAAGTTCCCATGAAATATTACAGAGACAAGCAGGGTTTTACTTTATATTTATTTAAATCATGTCTACCAGTGCCGCATGAATATGAACTGTTTTCCAGGAAGTAATGCTGTGCTCAGCCTGATGTCACGGCAACGACAATGGATTACAGTTCTGACCAAGGTTCATACCAGAGGATATAGTAGTCTCTCTCTCTATAGATATATACAGTGCATCCGGAAAGTATTCACAGCGCTTCACTTTTTCCACATTATGTTATGTTACAGCCTTATTCCAAAATGGATTAAATTCATTATTTTCCTCAACATTCTACACACAACAATCCATAATGACAAAGTGAAAACTGTTTTTTGCCAAATTTGTGCAAATCTATTAAAAATAAAGAACGAAAACATAACATGTACATAAGTGTTCACAGCCTTTGTCATGACACTCAACATGTAGCTCAGGTGCATCCTGTTTCCACTGATCATCCTTGAGATGTTTCTACAAATTGATTGGAGTCCACTTGTGCTAAATTCAGTTGATTGGACATGATTTATAAAGAAACACAGCTGTCTATATAAGGTACCACAGTTATCACTGCATATCAGAGCATAAACCAAGCCATGAAGTCCAAGGAATTATCTGTAGACCTCCGAGACAGAATTGTATTGAGGCACAGATCTGGCGAAGGGTACAGAAAAATGTCTGCAGCATTGAAAGTCCCAATGAGCACAGTGGCCTCCATCATCTGGAAATGGAAGAAGTTTGGAACCACCAGGACTCTTCCTAGAGTTGGACGCCCAGCCAGACTGAGCGATCGGGGGAGAAGGGCCTTAGTCAGGGAGGTGACCAGGAACCCGATGGTCACTCTGACAGAGCTCCAGTGTTATATGAAGAGAGGAGAACCTTCCAGAAGGACAACCATCTCTGCAGCACTCCACAAATCAGGCCTGTTTGGTAGAGTGGCCAGACGGAAGCCACTCCTCAGTAAAAAGCACATGACAGCTCGCCTGGAGTTTTCAAAAAGGCACCTGAAGGACTCTCAGACCATGAGAAACAACATTCTCTGGTCTGATGAAACAAAGATTGAAGTCTTTGGCCTGAATGCCAAGCGTCATGTCTGGAGGAAACCAGGCACTGCTCCTCACCTGGCCAATACCATCCCTACAGTGAAGCGTGGTGGTGGCAGCATCATGCTGTGGGGATGTTCTTCAGCAGGAGGAACTGGGAGACTAGTCAGGATTGAGGGAAAGATGAATGCAGCAATGTACAGAGACATCCTGGATGAAAACATGCTCCAGAGCGCTCTGGACCTCAGACTGGGGCGACGGTTCATCTTCCAACAGAACAACGACCCCGAAGCACACAGCCAAGATAACAAAGGAGTGGCTTCGGGACAACTCTGTGAATGTCCTTGAGTGGCCCAGCCAGAGCCCGGACTTGAACCCGATTGAACATCTCTGGAGAGATCTGAAAATGTCTGTGCACCGACGCTCCCCATCCAACCTGATGGAACTTGAGAGGTTCTGCAAAGAAGAATGGGAGAACCTGCCCAGAAATAGGTGTGCCGAGCTTGTGGAATCATACCCAAGAAGACTTGAGGCTGTAATTGCTGCCAAAGGTGCTTCAACAAAGTATTGAGCAAAGGCTGTGAATACTTATGTACATGTTATGTTTTTGTTATTTTTAATAAATTTGCAAAAAACAATTTTCACTTTGTCATTATGGGTTGTTGTGTGTAGAATGTTGAGGAAAATAATGAATTTAATCCATTTTGGAATAAGGCTGTAACATAACAAAATGTGGAAAAAGTGAAGCGCTGTGAATACTTTCCGGATGCACTGTGTGTATATATATGTGTATATATATATATATATATATATATATATATATATATATATATATATATATTCTCTCTCCTTCTATAGATATACAGTATATCCATCAATGTGTCAACCACTCGATCAAATGTTGCTGTGCAAATGCTACTTCTTCAATTGGTTAAAAACAGCTTTGGACAAGGTACCTCCAATTTCGGAGATCATTATCATTCATTTGGGTAAATCAGATTACTTTATTGTTTTGGTCCTGATCGGAGTTACTCATCTCGAAAATCTGGAGCCCTTTTATTTACCTAAAATGTTGATCAAATAGTATCTGATACACTGAAGCCCTCCAAGTTTCACATGCACACATGATCCAAATACTGTCAGAGCAGACTGCACCTTTTTATTCATTTTTTTTCTCTCAATCACACTTTAACACTCATTTGTGTCAAGTTTTTTTTCTGCACCGTGGATAAGGAAAAGATAACAAATGCATTAGTACATCATTTTGTTTATCCAACCTGAACTTGGCATCCCCTCACTGGTGCGACCAAATCATTATTCACACTCGCACACTCTTAATTTCCAGGGGAAACAGATCTGAGACGCTTTCTTTTGGTATCCAATACTGAGCCACACAAATATGACTGGATCGGTCCTTTTTAAAATAAGGTTACAACGGATCATAAAGCTCACGGCAAAAGCGCAATAGAAAGAAAAAAAAAAAGAGATCCACAGATGACGCCAATCGCAGATCACTGATGTATCATATCGGTAGTATATCGGCATTCTTTAATGTCCTCAGTCGACTAAAAATAATTCTTAAGTTTCCGAGTTTTCATCCTCAATTCATTTATATTCATTAAAACATCATATTCTCTTTGAACTAAACTCTATTAATTTACAAAACATCAAGAACAGTGCTCTCATTTTGGGACGCCGCATATTTTAAATTATAAAAACTGATTTAATTTTTTGCGTAGTATAAATACAAAATCTATTTCCAGCATATTTGATATACTGTACGAAAAACTGTACTGTCTGACGAGGGAGCTGTGATAAAAGTTTTAAAAAAAAATCTGTAGCTCGGAGACAGTTTGACATGATTTTGAGAGACTTCAATGGAAGTTGTACGGATGATACGTTTTGGCACACGAACCATAGCCTCATGTCAGAAAATGTAGTGCTTTGGAAAGATTTGGACGACTGGTCGAGATTTAGATGAAATCTCGACAAAAAAGGATGGTCGGCATTTTATTTGAGTGCTTTCAGTTTGTCGGCGTCGTTCGCGGAGGACAAAGTGTTTGATTTGTACTTGTTTAGTGGCGTGTGAAAGAAGGTCTGAGGCTCTATTAGCCGTTCAGAACCAACATCGTGTGGTTGTTCAAAGCGGCTCGGATGCTGCGCCGTGCAGTGTTTAAACCTCCACCCTCAAGTGAAGGATTAAAGGACGCAGAAATAAGAAATCTGAGCATCGGCTGCAACACGAGGGCCAGCCGTCATTTTGTTTTAGTCAGGGCTGGAGGAGGCAGAGGCGGAGCGAACCGCGGTGAGGGATGCTGCTGCTCTTCCGGACTGAAAAGCTTTTCATGTCTTTCAGCCGTGTCTCTGAGGCGAGACGCGGAGCTGCAACGTGAGAGGCGCTTTGATGGAGACGGAGGAGGCTTATCCAGTCAGAATTTGGCTCGTTGTTTTGCTTCAAAAGCAGCCAGGGAGTACGAATATGTAATAAAGGTAGACGCTCTTTTTCTAAGTTAACCTATAATTTACAAACATTTTAACATAGCAGGTGAAAGCAGACATTATTATTATTATTATTATTATTATTATTCTTCCTCTTAACCTGAAAGGAACTGAGTTCTTTTCTGTTTGGTGTTGGCATGTTCTCTGAGATTCCTCTGAGAGCTCTGATTTCCTTCTACCCCGAAAGGCATCGTAGGCCTTCATCACTATTGCATACATCTCATCTCATGGGGAAATGTCATTCTGTGTTAATGGATATGTCTCGATTCGATGGCGTCGGTGTTGGCTCCTCAGATATACATATAAATATATTTAAAAAATATATATATATATACATATATATATATATATATATTACAAAAAAAAAATATATATATATATATATATATTAAAAAAAAAAATATATATATATATATTAAAATATATATATATATATATATATATATATATATTTAAAAAAAATATATATATATATATATATATATCTCCGTTGTCTCTCCGCGCCCGCCAATAAACCACTAGCTAGATTCAAGATCAGGCCGTCAATTTATGTTATTTACCTAATTGATGTGCACAGTGCACTCGTTTTGTTTCGGCTCAGTGTGAGACAGATAATTACAGACCTTCAGATCAAGTCTCGAGCCTCTTTGGGTTGTAATGAACATCTGGTCTGAGTAGAACATGGCATTAGCTATATTTAGAGGATTCAGAGCATGGACGGGCTATTTGCAAGGCAATATGAAAATACAAAAACACACACAGGTCAAGTTTCAAGTCTGTGTGTGTGTGTGTGTGTGTGTGTGTGTGTGTTTGTGTGTGTGTGTGTGTGCGTGACAATCTCCGCATAGTGGGAGTATCGTGTGTTTCGCTGTCATTAACGGTGCCTCGCGTTTGACCGCCAGGCGAGCAAAAAGCCAATAAGAGCAATTTATTAATGGGACACAAGCAAAAGATGTACCGACGCCGAAAATACACACTCTCACTCGCACACATTTTAGGAACGTCGTGTGTGTGTGTGTGTGTGTGTGTGTGTGTGTGTTATTTTCTAAATGCAATGCAGGGCCAAGCATTGATTTTAATAACGTGAATGCATATTCGGTGTGTGCGCTCTGCAGCTGTGTTATCTAGAAAATCAAAGTGTTGGATCGGGACTTGGTATCCGCGGTTACTCAAGATTAAATTATTGGCCTCAGAACTGGAGTTTTCACCCTTGGGACTAAAACATTTCCCTAAAATCATGTGATTTTATAATCTCATGTCGGATGTTTTAATCCGGTTTGGAGAGCATACTACGTGTGTGTGATTTATTTTTTTTGTGTTTTTGTTTTTTTCCTCCACCTGCTTACCACATTAATTAGTCAGAAAAAAAACGAGACTTTTTTTCCCCCGCTGCCGTTGGTCCATCGCTGCTTTGTTTCCTCTTGGTTTCATCAGCTCGGTGTTTCTTTGGAGTTCTGTGGGTCGATGAGAGAAGAGGCAGAACAGCTTTGGGCTGATCTGATGGATGCTCGTGTATTTGACACCATCACCTCACAGCCAACGGTCCTCTTCTTACTGAAGCTCTGCATTGCAGACACTTATGGGTATTGCAACAAATGGGTTTCCAGTCCACAGATATTTATTTATATATATATTTCTATGTGCGCGTCTATCTGCAGCGTTTTTTTGCACGATATCTCGGTAAGTTTTTAAAAAAAAATTAAAGTAGAGTATCGGCACGAGGGGTATTTCAATATCGCCCAACCCTATTTAAAATGTGGCCTGAAACTAAGCAGGGTCTATGCAGAGTTTATGAAAATGAATATCTCCCATCGAGATTAATATAAAACACAGGACATCAGAACATTTAGATCAACTTACTGGTCACACGTCTGCCGTTTGTGGCATTGCGAAGAATTACAAAATATTGAAATATTAAAAATAATTCACACGGTTTCAAGTCGCAAAGGTAAAAGAAACCAGAATGCAGCAATTTGAGAAGCCCGAAGCCGACGAATGACATTTCTGCTCTGCGACCGACTGACTGATCATCACTCTGTTGATTAACAATCCACTTATTTTTTTGTTTTATTAACCCCACCGAATGATAACGTGCCTGAATGGAGCCTAATAAAGTATAACAACATAACTTTACTATGATGAGGATATATATATATAGCACCTGCCAGCCTCATAGCAGCAGTTTAAAAGCTTTACTAAAGCTTAGAGAGAGAGAGAATATTTAATAATTCATCGTAGCGGTCCCGTGTGAATAATCTCCGGCTGACACATGTTGAGGGTACACGTGGAGATATTGTTCCACACGCAGAAGCTGGTTTTGCATTTCCAGTCGCCCGCGCGTGACGAGTTGCCTGCCTTCCACTTCGCCGCCGTGTGAATTGATGCCCCATTTGCTCTGATAAGAGACCGAGGGAACTGTTTGTGTTTGTTTGTGTTTGTTTCCCTTTTTGGAGAAGTGGCAGGGCTGTAATGTTTTCAGATACTGACATGGCGGCTCATAGGGCCCCCCGACCCCCCTTTTATAGCTTTACGGTTTAGCTGCTACCAGTTGTTATATTTGAGCTACGCAATCTATAATCTCCAGTTTTACAATTCTGCTCTCCTCCATTTTAAAGTTCATTGTAACTGCTTACATTGTTGTTGTTATTATTACACTTATTCTTCCTTTTTTTGAAGTGTTCATCGTGCGACAGGGTATCGGGGTCGAGCTGCTGATTACGTCCTGTTTGCTTGAGAGGAAAAGCCCTCCAGCAGCAGCTTCATGATTTTAGTTTTCAGTATTTATTTTATTTTTTTTCCTGTAATGTGAAGCAGCTGCATGATCGAAACATCGCTAAGGAGAACGGGCATTTAGTCCAACTCTTGATAAAGTACAGAAACTGGTTATGAAAATCTCGGTCGTTCTCGTACACACACACACACACAAACACACACACACACACACACGGTATGTAATCGTTGCAGGTGTTTGCCGTGGTGCTACTTCTTGGCTTTGACTGAGACATTTTCTGGGAGCAAAGTAAAGCGCCCTTAGGTGACCTCTGGCTGTGTTATCTCTCTGTGTGTCTCCTCCACCCTGGATGTCCTGTCCCGATCGTATCTCCCAGCTCCGCTCTGCATGCTGCCCACGCTGCAACACTTGTTTGCTCCTCTCTCTCTCTCTCTCTCTCTCTCTCGCTCTCGCCCCCCTTTTTTAAAGGAGAAATGCAGCAGGGCTCATGCAGAGCCTATGTGGCTGTCAGCTCGTGGCTGTGAGAGAATGATTAGGGAGAACGCCATAAACATGACTGCGCGATGATGAGGTCATTTGACGATTTGTCGCTTTATTCCACATTTAACAACGTGGCGGTTTAGAGCTCTCAGCGGATGATTTATCACAAATATAAAGAGGACAGCGCTTATCCTTATCCGGGCATCATATATATATATATATATATATATATATATATATATATATATATATATTTGTTTAAGTATGCAGAGCATGGCTAATTGAGACAAATGGCTGTGTAAGCATTGCCGATGACTGGGATGGAGGCTGGCTGGCGAGCCTGCCGGCCGGCGCCGTCATCGTCCCTCTCTCGGATCCAGTGATCGGTTGTTTTGTCAGGCGGTGTGAGGGAGAAGTGCGGAGGTAATTAAGCTTGGCGGAGTTGCGGTGGGGAGAGCTCCTCTGTTCGAGCTCCACCGGATCTCTATGGGGGGGCTGCCCCCACGGCTGTACAGTTGCGCGGTCCCTCCGCGTGAGCCACACTCCCAGCAGTGGGCCTACCGGAAGCCTGACGGATACTGATACTGCACCTCAAAGCACTCAGCGCTCCACTAAATTAGCTCACATCTCAATTCCACCTATTTCCCCTGTGCGAATGTGTGTGTGTGGATTCGTGCTGTATGTGTACAGTGCGAGTGGTTTGAAAAACAGGCTGCCAGCAGCGGTGTTAAAAACCTGCCCACAGCAGAGGAGCATTGTGTAGAGCTGTGGGTGGAGCATATTATGAATAGTATCTCAGCTTAGAGAGTTGTTAACAAAACACACACACGCACGCACACACAATCCCACACAATGTGCAGAGAGATTTGTGCCCACGGGGACATTTAAATTTCTCGAGTTTATGTGAAATCTCAGAATTTTTAAAACACTTAAAAAAGAAAAAATGTCATTATGAAATGCATTTCTAAAGCACCGGTTGGAATTTAGTGCGACTGTTATTGTATCTCACTTGCTGCTTTGTCTTCTACTGCAATTTACTTAATAAGGCAGTGACGAATCGAGATTTTATAAATGTTTCAGTCGCCACCTTTTTAGCTCCTGTTTGCACAGAAATAATCAATCTACTCTCACTCCAGCCTTTTATGAAGTACATACAGATTTTGACCACTTTTAATCAAGGCTATCTTTGCAATATGAGCGTTGTTTCCATGGTAGCGATCAACAACTGCTCCCAGGGTGATGTACATACAAGCAGAGTCTGTCTTTGTGCAGGAAGCCTCACAAAACATTGTGAGACGTACTCGAACTGGTCACAGTAGTGATCTGTAAAGGTTCTGGC